>NC_052944.1:66483375-66562543 GCF_013358895.1 Oreochromis aureus
TTATCTTGCTGTGTGTTCTGTCTATGTAAGTGTATTTTGTATTCTTAGTTTTGTTACACTTTTGAGTTCAGGATTTATGCTGTTTTGAGTTCACGCCTGTCTCCGTAGTCTGCACTTTGGGTCCTTTTCCTGTCAACACACATCCAACACCTAACAGAAGATCGCGACCAGAACATGGACCCAGCAGACTCCGTATGGTATCGGCGACCCGCAGTTTCTGCCTTCCTCAAGGAGAGCGTGAGGCAGGAGGCTAAGCATGCCCAGGAGCTCCAGTCACCCTTCTATGGGTCTCGTTTGGCTTTGGAGGGGCCCCGCAGCCTCCAAACCGCCATAGTTACGGCCGAGCCGGCACCTATGCCTCGGAGGATCAGATTGAGCACGTGCTCGTTCTCTCCGGTCGCTACACCTCCGCCTCCACCCCCGGATTTCCAGTCCAACAAGAGGGTTAAGCAGCGAAGAAAGGATTATGTGACGTCGGACGCTAGACTCACTCCGCTGCATTCCTTCCCTCTGTTTTTGGGTCTGCAGCGTTCTGAGCTTCATAAACTCTCTGATTCTTCATTGCAGCCCGGTCCGTTGAAGGATTTGCAGCCCAGTTTGCCACCTCCCACTTCCCGGAGGAGGCGGCGCTCACACCGTCACCACTCTTTCTCTGTGGAACAACTCCCAGTGGTGAGTTATAAAGACTGCTTTCGTTCCTCTGAGCTGGGAAAAGACAATCATATGAACACTGCTAAAACTGAGACTGTTAAGACTATTAGACATGGTGGTGGTAGGAAGCTAAAAAACATTTTGGAGGATTCTGTTTTCTGACCCTGCTCCTTCGCCCAGTTGTCTTCCTGCTCCCAGGGCGGCTCGGGCTCAGCATTCCCCTGCACCTGTTTCAGTGCTTCAGGTGAGGGAGGCTGCGGTCCAGCTGGTCCCTGCTCCGGTGCCTGTCGCGGCACCCGTACCTTCTCCTCGGTGGGAGAGGCCGGTATCCGCAGGTACCTGCACCTGTTTCTGACCTCGCTGGAGGCTCGGGTGAGCCCGTCCGGTGGTTTTCTTCAGGTTCTGGAGACTCAGGGGAACTAGCTCAGCTTACTGCTATCCACCACCTAACCCACCATTACTACCATCGTTACAACAGTCAATAGAACTTAAACTTCTATCCATAGCTCGAACATTAGCTCACATCTCAGCTCAGTCGCCTGCTCAGTTACCACCTGCCTCGCCTGGAGGGTCCGAGGGGCCCGTCCAGCCTTTGTCTGCCTCCGCTGGGGGGTCCGAGGGGCCCGTCCAGCCTTTGTCTGCCTCCGCTGGGGGGTCCAAGGGGCCCGCCCAGCCTTCGTCTGCCTCCGCTGGGGGTTCTGGAGAACCGCACCAGCCTTCTGCCTCCGCTGGAGGGTCCGAGGAACCGTTCCAGCCTCCTGCCTCGTCAGCTGGGGGTCTTGGAGGACCCAGCCAACACATCCTCATCTCTACTGACCGTTCCGGGGAGACTGTTCAGCCACCACCTACATTGCCGCCTGCAGCGCCCACATCGCCGCCAGAAGCGCCCCCCGCCCGCGGCAGCGGCAGCAACATCCACGCCGCCGCCTGTTCCAGCTTCAGCGCCGCCTGCAGCAGCCTCCTCATCAGCCGCGCCGCCTGCAGCGCCACCATCTCCGGCTCCCCACGCCGTTGCCTGCGGCCGCCGCCGCCCGGTCCGCCTCGGCTACAGCTTCGCTTGGTCCTGCCTCGCCACGCCGACGCCTGACCACATCCTGCGCCTCTACAGTGCCGGCCTCCTTCCAGGCCTCTGATTGCGCGTCCTGTCCGCCTGCTCGTCCTTTCTGGCCCCTTCCAGGCCGATGACTGGACGCCCGCCGTCGTGGACGGCCTCCTGACCTGCTCCGTCGCCGCCGGTGCCTCCCGCCCGACCGGCCTCCTGACCTGCTCCGTCGCCGCCGGTGCCTCCCGCCCAACCGGCCTCCTGAACTTTTTTTCCTGGACTCTTGGGCCGTCGTCCTCCGGGCCGGCCCCCTGAACCGCCCGGATTTGGACTGTTATGCCGTCGACCTCCGGGCCGGCCCCCTGAACCTTTTTGAGGCTGTTGCCTGGGCCTCTGCGCCTTTCGTGGGCAGTTTTGTTTTTCTTTTGGACTGTTCCTGGGCCTCAGTGCTGTTTTGGACTTTGTTCCCTGTGTTTTGGTTTCTGGCTCCTTGTGTTTTTGTTTCGGTCCCTCCATCCGGTTTCCCCCGCCGCCCACCCTGGTTGGGGTGTGTGCGCGCGCGTGTGTGCGTGTGCGTGTGTGTGTGTTTTTCGTTTTAGGAGGACAATTTTCAAGACAAATCAAAGAGCTATGAGGACCCTCTGTTACAGGAGGACATTTTGCTGTCCTCATAAAATTAACCTTTTAAAACAGTTTCTGGGCATGTTTTAATACCCAAAAAGTGTTTTTCTCAAAAGTCTTTGTAAACCAAAAACTTGACATGTGTTGTATATTTGTGTGTCCGCCACTGCCCCCTGTCGGTTGGAGTTGTCCCCGCATGCCGCACACACAAGCGCGGGAAATTATACACGAGCGCGGGACATTATACACATCACATGCGAATGGAAGCTGCGCATGCGCATTTTAGTATTACCCATTTAGACCGTTGATATTTACATCAATGATTTAGACTGACTGATTGGGCGCTTCTTATTCATCCATCAATTTTGGCAGAGTTTTGACACGCTTTGGAGAAAAGGTAAGAAGGTAATTATAAAACTTAAAAGACGGACGTTCTGACAGACAGTGCTTTAGAGCCGGAGCACGCGGAACTGTTCACGGAGGTCACAGCAACACGCGGGGCGGGGATTCCCGGACTGTCCCAAGCACCGGGATCGTTTTTTTTTTTTTTTTTTTTTTTTTTTTTTTTTTTTTTTGTACCCTGGCCTAATCTCATCACTTGTTTCAAGGTAAGAAATTCAAAAAAACATTTTTGTTTTGCTCTCTTATAGTTGTGTTGATGAAGCACATTATTCCTGAGAGATCTAAAGCTTAGTTTGACAGACAGGTTTAGGCTAAGTCAGAGTTAGGCTTTAGTTAAATTAGGACATTTAAGCATCTTTAATATCTGCAAGTGCATGCTTTCTGTTAAAACAACTCAGACATCAGCCTTGTCTGTGTCTGTTATGTGAATGTAATGAAAGCATAGAACTCAATTGAAACAGTTTCAGTATCCATGCTATTAGTGACATAAGAAAAATTGGGTGGAGCATGTCAGATACTTGACTTAATCAACACAGGTGGAACACAGTCAAGTTAATCTGCACAAATACAGCCTCGCCCCCATCCATTTATCTGTTAACCAGAATCCCTCCAGGACTCATCACCAAACTAAAATAACCTTAAACTAATAATACGCTAACATGGGGGGTGCTTCTCATTCAGGCTTTACTAATGCCCTTGTAAGCATAAAGGCTTGAAGTTTTGATGTTGTTTACATTTTTATCTTAATTTCCTTAGCAAATCATGTCACGGAGAACCACTCCCCTTCAGGATGCCATTAATCACATCCTTGCAAGAAGAGACAAGAATTCAATGTTAGAAATCAAATTTATTAATTCAGTTAAAGGTGAGTGACTTTGACACACTGCAGGCTAGACTGAGGGGTTACGCATCACCAGTGGTGACCTGTACAAACATCAATATAAATTAAAGGTATTTTAATAATAATTTAGTTATTAGCGAGCCTGGCTATTTATGTTTTCTGCACTTGGACATGTTTTCTTTATTATATATGTAGAATTGAAAAAAAGCACAACATTGCATACTTGCAATTTACAGATATACATATTTAATGAATTGATTATTTGCAGTGCTGCCACGCCTGTGTCTCTAATATGGTTGTGTCTTCAGGTCGTGGCATCTTCACTTTAGCCAATTTCAAACAAGGAGACTTTGTGGTCGAGTATAGAGGGGAGCTTATTGATGCAACTGAAGCTGAACACAGACGTAACCTGTACCCCAGCGCATGTTCAGTCTTCATGTTTGAATTCATATGGAAGCAGAAGACATTGTGGTAAATTCAAAATGACTGAATGTTTACATTTCTATTGCAAGGTCAGGATTTCTGAAGCAAACATCTCATATTGCTCTTTAACGAGTCCTTACCTCTAGTACCCGCCCCGTCAGTCCCCAGAATCTATAGAAGGGGAGGACGGACCCGTGGAATAGCGGGATCTCATTCTTACTAAGGCTCCATCATTTCCGGTGACCCTGTGGTCCCCGGGAACTCATGGGTACTGGGGACTGACGGGACTCCACATATGCTGAGGGTTCGTTAGTCCCCGTATTCAGCCTCTGTGTGCCTTCTCTAATACACACTCATGGGCGTAATGTACGGGGTTAGAGGGGTAATATTATAAGCCTACATTTTACAGCTAAGACAGTGTGCTCACGCTGCTGTGAAGATTTAAAATATAATATAGAGATAGAGAAAATTCAAATGGCCAGGGCTGAATGAGCGGCCCTGTGTCTGTGCGCATTTGGCACATGTGGACACGGAGACTCGTGCACTGTTATACTGTGTCCAAAACTACTGTATAATATGTACAATGCCAAAATAGTACATGTCAAGTGTTCTGTCTGTGAGGTAGGTAGATGGATGGCTTGATGGATAGGTGAAAAACCTTTCAACACAAAAAATAAAGAACATTTCATTAATCATTCAGATAAATTAAATGCATTATACAGAAGACAAATGAAATAAAAATATACACTTCAGTAAAGCCACTTTTGTCTAAACTATCATTTATCCTAGTTTTAGTTTTACATTCATTAGTTTTTAAATCAGAGGTGAGTAATTTCAAACAACGAAGATGAAATAAACTGGTCTACCTTGCATTTTTTACACTTTCTGTAACAATTACATTTTTAAAGTATACATTTTAGAGTTTACAAATATTTTAATAAAGACTTTAACCAAGGATTTTCTTTTACAAAGAATTATTTTTCTTATCTTAAATTAAACCAAACATATTTACACTAGTTTTAAGATTTAACCAAGGATTTGGGGTAATTAATTTTAGTATTAATTAACATAAATGTGTGGGAAACACTATCTACATAAACAATTTATTCAAACTTAAACATTTATTTTAATATCAATATAATTTTTTAAACTTAAATGCAGTAACTATTTCCCAAAGCATAAATACATTTCCACAATTGAGCTTCCATAGTTCCCAAACATATAAGCAGCAAATATGAGTCCGAGCTTACCGATAGCCCGTCTAACTCAGTCTTCCTCACAGTGGAAAGTGGATTGTGCTTGGTTTGCTGTCCTCTCAGTATGTCGCACTCGGGTCAAATGACTGCTGCATGCATTTTAAGGTCTACTAGGCACGCCCGCCCTTGATTGCTCTAATTCAACTCACCTGGCGGAGCAGTGCGCACCAGGCTGCGCTTAGCTGTAGATTGCACAAGGTCTAATCAGCGGCCACGCGGAAGCAGCAGCACAGAGCAGGTAGTGGGCAAGAGGAGGAAGAGAAGAGAAGAGTAACAGCCACACCTACTAGGTCAGCGCGACAGTACAACAAAACCACGTTTAAGCTCTAAGCACAAGTAGAAGCGCAAACACTTATCTCAGTCAGAAAGCAACACGTCCTTGACTGATGGACCCTCTTTAACTTATCAACTATGCATTTAACAACTAAACTTGTATTGGATGTTGTGTTTGTGTTGGTGCTTAAAAATTATAGTATAGTTCATAGGCGTGTCACTATAAATGTTTGTTTAATGTATGTTTCCAAATTTGCAGTATTGATGGAGCACTTGAAGATGGGTCATTTGGGCGACTAGTAAACGATGAACACAGGACACCAAATTGCAGAATGAAGTTGATTGAAGCAGAAGGGAAGCTGCATCTCTGCCTTTTTGCACTGAAGGAAATTGCGGCAGGAAGTGAAATTACTTATGACTATGGTGGGAAAGAATGGCCCTGGCGGAAAAAGGTGGGTCATTTAAAAAAAAATTTTCCCCCTATGAATTGTTGTTTAAAACCTACATATCTAGATGTCACAATTAGGGCTGCAACTAACGATTATTTCAATAATCGATTAGTTGTCGATTAATCGATTAGTTGTTTCAGCCCTAGTCACAATATTTAAATGTCCTCTTGGTGGTATTCAATCTGGTTTAACTAAATCTTGAATTTGTATGACTTTCCCAAGTGATGATTGCAAGCTTATCTGTTTTGTGTCCCCTCCACAAGTGTGTTTTACTGAGTGGCCACACACTGGAGGTGAAACAGTGAAAGCATCAGTTTGAGCTCAGATGTCATTATGAGGCTGATGGACAGTGTCCTTGAAAACCTTGGGTTTTTCTGTGTCAGACATATACATGCACCTTTTACTCAGTCACTTTAGCTTCTTAGTATTGTCTTACTTTGGCTTCACTTAACTAGGTAAGGGTTAATCACTCTGTTTCCTTGCAGTTAGGGTGAGAGTTAGAACTGTATTTAACTGAAGGTGAAACAGAAAATGCTTAACTATGTGTGTGTGTCTGACACAGACAAACTCAAGGTATGTGAGAACACTGTCCTGACATCTGACCTCAAACTGAGTCTTTCACTGTTTCATCTCCAGTGTTTGGGATACTCAGAAAAACACACGGGTTGAGGGGACACTGGTTAGAAAAGACCACTCGTAGTGGATTAAATACATTTCCACTGTAGCTGCCAGATGTTTACAATATTTGTTCTACTTTTCATACCCAGCTAAAGATCGCAAGCATCCCTTCTGGTCAACAGTGTGTTGCAGAGCCTATTGCCCATGACGTGGAGCACCATGTGATCTCTACAGACTCATTCACAGGTGAGTCCCTGCTTGAGTAAGCACTACCTGTTAAACCCTGGGGTCTTGCAAAGCACTATGCCTCCATGTCTTGTGTTCTCTTCTACAGACAGAGAATTAAGAGCAGAGTGTCAGTCATCTAGACCTACAGCAGACAACTCTGAGCATGAGGTTAGCATGGATTCATCTGTTTACTAAAGATTGTATCAATGTGTAGTTTGGTAAATAGTGTGGTTTGTAAAGATCATGTTTATCAATTGATTACAATTATACTGCATGTACAGTCTTTAAATCATTGTAAGTACAGGTAGTCATCATTTAACATTGCATTTCCTCTCAACATCATTTGGGTGTTTTAAGGTTTGACTGAGAGTGTCCTCTTGATCAGATGGACACTGTACCATTGATGCTTGTTCATCTTTGCATCTTTTAGGTGCATTCTGTTGGAGGTCAGCGTGGCACTTCTTCTCTGAAAGAGTTAATTGGTGAAGGTGGTGTCCAGTATCAGGAGTTGTCACCCCAAGCGTTCTCAGAAGAACTTACCAGTGGTCAGTTTTGAGTAAATGTTGTTAACTTCTGGCAATGCATGACATGCCTGAAGGTTTGCTGCATGAAAAATGTGCCAGTATTGGGACATTTCTGATGATTCTATAGTGTCTTGATGGATATTTTGAGTAGAATTGTAACAGTCAGGGATGTGAATTGATTGCGTTATGCGTAGATGTGTTTTTTTGACTTAACGAAAGTCAAGCACTGAATCTCCTTGTGTTCCCTTGTACAGAGAGCAAATCGAAAGAGGTGCCACAATCATCCAGAGCTGTGCCTAATGACTCTGCTTGTGAGGTGAGTTGAAATTGACCTTTGTTTTAAAATTGACCAATGGTTAGAAGTGTTATGGTGTTTACATGAAACTCCATTTTGAGTATTTTAGCAAACATCTGGCAGCGGTGGTGGAAATGTCCTCTATGTAGAACAGGAGGTCTTTTCTAACCACAGTGTCCCCTTAACAAGTGTGTTTTACTGAGTGGCCACACACTGGAGGTGAAACAGTGAAAGCATCAGTTTGAGCTCAGATGTCATTATGAGGCTGATGGACAGTGTCCTTGAAAACCTTGGGTTTTTCTGTGTCAGACATATACATGCACCTTTTACTCACAGTCACTTTAGCTTCTTAGTATTTTACTTTTGCTTCATCTAAATAGATTCCCCTCTCTCTAACTCACAAATCTCAGGAATTGAATAGATATGCTTCACTATTTTATCTAAAAAGTAACTCCTATCTCCCTTTCCATCTCTCCTGAAGGATTGGTAGAAAATATGTAAAACGGTCAAACATTATTTTTAATTCGTCATAAAATATTTGGGTAACAATGTTTTGTTTCATTTCATGTTTTAAATTTTTTCCAGTGTACAATTCATAGGCTGGTATTTGAATCGGTGAAACTTGACAAATGCGGGATATGCCATTCACCTTTGACAGCTATCAGATGGCACGGTCTAAGATGCAAGCGTAAGTGTATTATTTATCTTGTGTTAATTAATGCATTTTTTCACTATACCATAAGTTACCATGAGTCAGGTCTACATTTTCATATGTAAAGAATAAAAAAAAATCACTTCAAAGTTTTATTGCAATGGTTTGAATTGATGATACACAGTGTAATGGCAGATACTATCACATATCATGCATTTGAGTTTGTCTGCTTAGTGTGGCAGAGAACAGAGAGCATACTGTAATAATGTATATTGCCCTCTTACTCTTTGTTGATTAGACTGTTGAACTTTACAACTTTAAATCTTTGTTTCACTCTTTCAACATGAAGCTCATATAAGCTAAATAAGCATCTCACCGCGCGCAAGGCATGCCGGTCCGGGTCAAGGGTCACGACTACCCAGCGTGCATCGTAAACAGTAAACACGGCCGCGTGTGATAGCGATATTGAATATTTTGAGCGTCCTAAAGTCAATGTTTTAAAAGAATTTGGTACGAAACGGGGATACAGTGCTGCTGGGAAGAGAAAGAAAGAACTCGTGGCCCTCGCTTGGGCGTTTTCACTACAAAAAGCCCCTATAGTTTTAACAAAACAGCAGGAGCGGGAGGCTATGCTACCTTGGATATAAGTCTCTGCTCGAGATCGAGACTGACAGTTGTCAGATGACAATTCCAGATCCCTTAGAGCTGAGAGAAGGTTGGTACAATGAATCGACAGCTGCAAATAAACTTTCACTTTCAAAGCCTCATATCCGGAGCCATCAGCCTCTGTGGTGCCCGGAGACGCTCGTGCGGGGTTTGGCCACTGACGTCTGGCAACCCTGGCACAGCACTTCCCCGTAGGCCTATATCCATGGATGTATTAAAAGAACCAAGCCTATATCTGACGGAGAAGTATAATTCAGCCTTTACATCGTGGGTAGTGGTGTACTCTGACCCGGCCGCGCCGTGCATGCGTACTGACAATGCTGATTTAGCTTATTTGTGATGTTACAATGCAAAAACCACAGTTCCTGATTTGATCTGTTATATAAAGATAAAGCAAAATGCACAAATGTTTAATTATATTTAAGAGAGTATCAACATGTATGAAGTAAACTGCCCTCAAGTCTGTTTGTCATTCTGTAATTACACATATACACACAAACTTGGAAGATGATGTTTGATGATAATAAACCCTTTGAGTAAACATTGCATCAAACTTGCAAACTTCTTACAATGTCAATATAGGAAGCCCAATAAGGTACTGGGTCTGATTAATCCAGACCTATTCCAATAGATCAATCAGGCAATTTGCAATACAAATGCTTGATGGTGTCTCTACACATTTTCAATGACTTTTTAGTAGAAGTCCTTTTCATCTCAATCCTTATTAATTAATGTAGGATAAACATTTTAGCTTTTCTGTTTCTCATTAGATCATTCTGCCAGAAGTCTTTGAGCCAAGAATGCATTCTGAAACATGGCCTATGTGGCCCATAATGAGTAGTTTGGTCAGGTCAATTTAAGATAAGATATCCTTTATATATATGTATATGTATATGTATATGTGTATATATATATATATGTATATATATATATATATATATATGTATGTATATGTGTGTGTATATATATATATATGTGTATGTATGTATATATATATGTGTGTGTGTGTGTGTGTGTGTGTATATATATATTAGTTTACTAATTAGTCTGTTTTAAAATAACAATGTTTTATATCTCAAATCTGATGAAAAAATTGATTATTAGGATGATGCAGTATATCATATTCATAAGTTTAAAATGTGTCTTAAACTTAAAAAAAAAAATCTGCTTTTTATTCTGAGTTATGCGTTGGTTTTAAATTCACTTTATGCTTGTTTATATTTAGTGGTCTTAGTGAATATAATTTGTGATGTGTGGG
Source organism: Oreochromis aureus (assembly GCF_013358895.1). Taxonomy (NCBI): domain Eukaryota; kingdom Metazoa; phylum Chordata; class Actinopteri; order Cichliformes; family Cichlidae; genus Oreochromis; species Oreochromis aureus. The sequence goes on from NC_052944.1 coordinate 66,493,575, forward strand.
ATCGCTACTTTTTAAATTATAACTTAATGAATCATCGGTTGTTGTCTAATGCTGTGGTTTCTTTGTATTTGTAGAATGCCGTTGTGTGTGGCATAAGATCTGCCTCCAGACATCTTCAGAAGACTGGGATATGTCCGACGTAAGTGTACAGTGAAATTCAACCTGGAAAGACTCAGATACGGAGAAAGAATTAGACATGCTTTATTGAACATTAAATATTTGGCGGTCAGACCTCAAGGGAAAACTGTTGATAAAAGCATTGCTGATTGAAGTAGGAGGTCTTCCCGGGGTCTGGACACTGGTGGTGGTATGGAGGCAGGGGCAAGCATGGGGGTGCAGGGTGGTGGAGGGATGCGAAAACGCTGAGAGGCCGAGCTATGGGTGAAAGAGCTTAAATGCCCGGATGCTGAATGGAGGCGTAGGTGCGAGGGAGCTCCGGATTGGCTGCGCCGGAGTGAGCAGCTGAAGGGAGTTGAGATGATGATGATGATGATGATGATGATGATGATGATGATGATGATGGAGACGATGTGCAGGTGTGTCTCCCAGGTTGAATTTACGCAGGCTTCATTATAATATAGTTAATATTGACGTAGATGCAGTTCGTGAAGATTGCCACATGTTGCTTGCTCTTCCTTTTTCTTTCATCACAAAATTATAAGGATAATCAGTTTTGTAAGTGTTGTCTCAGATAGAGAATTGAAAGCAGAGAGATTTTTGACTGGATAGAGTGTAGAAGTTATGTGAGAGAGGCCAGAAATAAATAAACACATTGTAAAAATATTACTTAGATTTTATTATAATCCTTTGTAAAAAAAAAAAAACAAAAAAAAAAAAACAGTTTCATACAATCTAGTCTCAAAGGTTTTACAAATTTTGATCTGTGGGGGTCATTGTGGGAGGGGCTCTGGGACCAGGTTAGGGCTGGTGTCTTAGTTTTTTTGTTTTGTGTTTGGGTTTTTTGTTAATGTCATTGTTCAAAAAATATAAATTGGATATTAGAAATGGGACAAATATCAAAAAAGTACTGAATCGATCACAGATTGCAAATTGATCAAGCAGAATCAAAATACTTGCACAAAATACATATCTGCTGCACATTTTCTTCTTTAAATCAGGAGGTATTTCTTAGTACTTTTAAGACATCTAGAGACTTTGGTTTACGTCCCGAGCTCTGTGACGTGAACAATTTAGCATTTATCCTTCCCATGTTTATTTCTGTTATTTAATCTATGCTGTATTTATGAACAGGGTGATGTCTCATCTGATGAAGAATACATCCCAAATTCTGCATCAGATTCAGAAAGCTCAGGAACAGAGTTGTCTATTGAGTTACCTGGACCATCAAAAACTCCCATGCTGCTAGCATGCCTGATTTATGCGTTACTTTTGCTGAAAAGAACAGACCATGGATGTTAAGAACAACTTTGAGCACATTTTGAATGATCTTGAAACTACTGATGATCTTCATCCCGACCAAGAACCAGACAGCTCAGAGTCATGCCAGCAGAAAACAAAAGATGCATGTAGCGAAAAGAGTACTGTTTTATATTAGCCAAAATGAATCCCCAACCAAGTCAACAAAATTAATCAAAAGCACAGTCAATTTTTGTTTTGTGTGTGGAAAACCTCAAACAAAATTTGCACGTCATCTGGAGACGCATGTAAATGAAAATGCTGAAGTCGCCCAGGTGCTTCAGTTACCCAAATCATCAAAAGACAGAAAAGTTCATCTTGAAAGGTTACGAAACCTTGGTAACTTCAAGCACAACTCTGCTGTTAAAACCACAGGATCAGGTTGTCTTAAAGTGAAAAGGATCTCAAAAAAGAGCAGCAGCAGCGCTGAGACATACGAGTACTGCTTATACTGTAAGGGTATGATATCCAGAAAAGAAGTTTCTCGGCATATGAAAAGATGTGCTTTAAGACCAGAGAATAATGCTGAAGAGAAGCTGAAAGAGAGTCTTTGGTGTAGCATCTACTCAATCCACAATGTCTCAGCCAATTTCAAGTGAACTCTACTCAGTACTGGGCAAGATGCACAAGGATGATGTGTCTAGTGCAATAAGGAATGATCATTATATTATGCAGTTGGCTCAGTCTCTTTTTAATAAGCATGGAAGTGACAGATCAAAGCATGAGTATATAAGACAGAAAGTAAGGGAACTTGGGAGATTACTTGTGACTTTGCGTCACACAACAAGAATCCATAATATGGAAGAGGCAATAAAACCAGCCAACTTCTTTATTCTTACTAATGCTGTCAAGAGAGTTTCAGGTTTTGATACTGAAACCAGCACATTCAAAGCCCCAAGTTTGGCCCTGAAGCTTGGACATTCTCTCAGAAAAATAAGTGATATTATCATGTGTCGTGCTCTCATGGAAGAGGATCAAGAGGCGATCGATTCAATCAGGAGGTTTCACACACTTCATGAAACAAAGTGGTCTGAATTAGTTTCCCATTCAGCCTTATCAAACCTGAGTGAGGCAAAATACAACAAGGTCGACAGCCTTCCACTGACCAGAGATGTTCAGAAGCTGCAGTTATATCTTGGTCAGCAAGTGGAATCGGCTAGGGAGAAACTAGGTGATAACCCAACAGCAGGAACTTATGCAGCACTAGCAAAGGTGATCCTTTGTCAAGTGATTTTGTTCAATAGGAGGAGGGAAGGTGAAGTAGCACGTATGACTGTCAAAAATTTTGAAGATCGTGACATGTCCAAACTAAACGATGACATCAGCTCTGGGCTTACAGAAGTTGAGAAAAGGCTTTGCCAACAGTTTGCCAGAGTGGAACTGAAGGGGAAAAAGGACGAAAGGTGGCTGTGATCCTGACTTCTGATATGACCGATAACCTGTCACTCCTCGTTAGTAAGAGGAAAGAGTGCGGGGTATCTGAAAACAATATGTACCTTTTCGCCATTCCTTGTAGTGATGGTCACTACAGAGGGCAGTTTGGTCAGTTTGCAGATGCTTATGAGCTGAACATCCTCAGAACCTCAGATCAACTAACCTTCGCGCAAACAGATTGCCACGATAAGCCAAGTCATGAACTTGAAAGATAATGAACTAGACCAGCTGGCCGATTTCCTCGGCCATGACATTAGGGTCCATAGAGAATACTATCGACTGCCCCAGTCAACAATTCAGCTGGCTAAGATCTCCAAGTTGCTCATGGCCATGGAGAAGGGAAGTGTGAAGGATATTCAAGGAAAAACTCTGGATGAAATTGGTGGTATGCATGGTTTATATGTTGTTAAATCGGCTTGGTGTTTGTGAATATGGTTGGTCTAATAACATTTTTTCAATTTTATAGATGACATAGATGGATGGTTACTGGATCACAGCAACTCCCTGATGCTTCCACATTCATGTAGGTACTGAAATTATTGTATTCTGTGTTATAGACTTTGCAGTTGTATTGATAAAATATTTAAAATTTACATTTTATATATTTAGATAATGTTATTGCAGTTCTGTTTGTACTTTGCTGTGTAGTTAATACCATTTACAGTGAGGAAAGTAAGTATTTGCTATTTTGCAAGTTCTCCCACTTAGAAATCATGGAGGATCTGAAATTTTCAGCGTTGGTACATGTCCACTGTGAGAGACAGAATCTAAAAGAAAATTCGAAATCACAATATATGATTTTATTAAAATATTTTTGTATATTACTGCTTAAAATAAGTATTTGAACACTTGCTTATCATGCAGATTTCTGACCCTCAAAGACCTGTTATTCTGCTTTTAAACAGTCCAACTACACTCTGCTCATGATTCTAATTTAGCAGCACCTGTTTGATGCCGTTAGCTTTCATAAAGACACATGTGCACCCCACAATCTGTCAAAAGTGTTGCAGCAACATGAGTAAAACCAAAGAGCTGTCCAACGACACAAGAGACAAAACTTTAGACCTTCACAAAGCTGGAAAGGGCTCCAGAGCCACTGCCAAGCAGCTCGGGGCGCGACAGTGCGCGTGCACGCATGTGTGTGTCTTGCGATGGCGGCGCTGCAGGTGACTGTGCGCACCCTCTGCAAGACTCCTGCAGGCGCCCCTGAATGGAAGAGGCTAATGTCTTCCTCGGACTGGAGCCCCACGTAAGATCTCAGCTCGTGGGGTGTCAGTGATGCTAAGAAAGGTGAAGAATCAGCCCAGAACTACACGGGACGAGCTGGTCAATGACCTGAAGAGAGCTGGGACCACCGTTGGCAAGGCTACTATCAGTAATACACTGAGACATCATGGTTTAAAATCATTCATCACACTGAAGGTTCCCCTTCTTAAGCCAACCCATGTCCAGGCCCGTCTGAAGTTTTCCAGGGACCATCTGGATGATCCAGAGTCATGGGAGAAAGTCCTGTGGTCAGATGAGACCAAAATAAAACTTTTGGTCTAAACTCCATTGTTGGGGTTTGGAGGAAGAAGAAGGATGAGTCTCATCCCAATAATACCATCCTACAGTGAAGCATGAGGGTGGAAACATCATGCTCTGGGCTGTTTTTCTGCACAGGGACAGGACCACTGCACTGTATTAAGGAGAAGATAAACGGGGACATGGATTGTGAGATTTTGGGCCAAAACGTCCTTCCCTCAGTCAGAGCATTGAAGATGGGTTCTGGCTGGGTCTTTCAACAAGACAAAGACCTGAAGCACTCAGCCAGGAAAACCAAGGAGTGGCTCCGTAAGAGGCATTTCAAGGTTCTGGAGTGGCCTCACTAGTCTCCAGACCTCAGTCCAATAGAAAATCTGTGGATGGAGTTAAAAGTCTGTGTTGGCTCAAAACATGACAGATCTACAGAAGATCTGTGTGGAGGAGTGGGTCAAAAGACCTTCTGCAATGTGTGCAAACCTGGTGAAGAACTACAGGAACTGTTTGGCCGCTGTAATTGTTAACAAAGGCAGTATTAATATAGTTTGACTCAAGTGTTCAAATACTTATTTTACAAAGAAATATACAAAAACTTGTTATAAAATCATACAATGTGATTTCGAATTTTCTTTTAGATTATGTCTCTCACAGTGGACATGTACCTATGATGAAAATTTCAGACCCTCCATGATTTCTAAGTGGGAGAACTCAAAATAGCAGGGTGTTCAAATACTTACTTTCCTCACTGTATGTATTATATATATATATATATATCTATATATATCTATCTCTAGCAAAAAAAAAAAAAAAATATATCAATGACAATGAAGAAATATTAACTTCTGTGACTTCTGATTTGCCTCACTTCTCCGAGACTGCAGCTCAAGGTACATTTTCAATGCTGTACTCAAAGTTTGCCCAACATATCTTATGTAATGAGCTGGGATCTGTGAGTTAGTCCTGTTCAGAGACAAATCCAGTGAAATGTGCAGTAACGTATTTTAACAGCGCACATCACGTATGATAACGATGCTCTCTTGTTTCATTAATGCCACTTGCATCTCTGTTTTTCATTGCATTAAAATGAAATCAGACTTTACTATTAACACTACTATGCTGATTACGATAACCTGGGATTGTGTTTAGAACAATATTACTAACCATCAGTACATTTTTACATGGTCGATTGTTAGTTGTTCCATTCCTAATTGTGACACTAATGCTTTATGACTAGTATTTTGATGCTTCATCAGTTTTGGCCAAGCAAGATTTGGCCTGTGCAAAATCTACATCGTTTCCCAGTAAACTTATTACCCAAGGTATTGTTGACTTCATCCAGTTCAGCAGCATTGCCATGTGTATAGTTAGTATAATAGAACTGGCTGTCACTGTCCCCTCTGTGCCCATGGTGTTTGATTAGTAGGCAGAAAGCCTCTTTAAGCCCATACATTTATACTGTGCAATATTTTTAGATGACCAGGGAATGATGCCTGTGTGACTTCTGGTTCACCTCCTGTCCCTGACTCAGTTACTAAAGGTATGATATAAATCAGATGCCATGTCCATCACTAGGCACTATGTGCAGTCAACACCAACATCATGTGGTTAGACATTATATAACATATAAAGAAGCTGAATGTATTTTGTGTTTACCAAGCAGTGTGATGAACTATCATGTTAATGAAAACAATCAAACTTTAAATTTAATCAGGTCTACAGTCTATTTATTATCACACACAATTTGTTTAGACAAGTACCAGCTTGTTTTCACAGTTTTGAACACCATCTCTACCTACAAGTGCATCTCACATGATCTTTTAAACTTCAAATTTGTTTTGTTTTATTGAACAGGTTTACGTGTTTCATCAAGGCGGTGTGTGAAGAGACCATGGTCTGAGGAGGAGATAGGAGCGGTGATGAAACATATGAAGCCTTTTATTGAAAACGGTATCACTGTCACCAACCAGCAGTGTCTGAAGTGCAAAGAAAAGGAACAACCTATCTTGGAGACGAGATCTATTCAAAACATTCGAGATTTTGTGCGCAACAGAGGACTGGCCTTTAAAAATATAAATAAATGTTAAACACTAAATGCACTTTTGACAGTCTGAGCCTTTACCTTTCTGGGCCTGATTTCAAGGTTAGTGTTCTCCATTCAAAAAGTATGTAGTTGACTTCACTGTGCTCACAGGCAGTGTTTTGTTTTGATGTGTGGTTAGCCTGAGTCTTTTAATGCCAGGATTCACTTTTATTTTCCTTCAATAATTGTTACAATGCTGTCCTTTTAAGGAATTGATTACTGAGTTGGTTATATTAAATATAGTTCAGTAATTCAACAAATGTGTTGTGTGTTGATATAAGTCTTATGTATAAGTCATGGTGTCAGCCCGACTCACCCCTGATGTGCAAAGGTGCTGTTTTATTGGTCAGCCACTCAGTGCCAGTTTCTTCAGGACAATGAAAAACTCTATAATAGTTTGTTCTAGTTGATGCAAGCACTGTTGTGTTATGCTTCTAGTTGTTTTAATGACACTTTGACCACCTGTTAGTAGATCACAACAGATATGATCTGTGGTGTTTTATGTAAGCTTGTATGTCAGATTGTAATGCTCATCAGAGAAAACCAAAATATAGTCTTTTTATTATTTTTTTTAATTTATTCATCCATCCATCCATCCATCTTCAACCGCTTATCCGAGGCCGGGTCGCGGGGGCAGCAGCCTAAGCAAATTTATTCAATTTTACTATAATGATGTATCAGTCACAGTCTTATAATACACCTTCTTTTCTAAGAAGGTTATACTTAGTGCATGTGTGAGTATATGTACAGTGAACTGGCTTTACACACAATGTGTCCTTTTAAACCAGATTTACTCAGTGTGTGTGTACAGTAGACTGGCTTTACACACCATGTGTCCCTTCAGAACAGACTATACTTTGTGTATATGTATGATGACATCACTGACCTTGTACACCAGACTGTCCTTATAGACCGAGCTACAGAAAAGTCTCTACAAACCACCAGAATGTCTGAAAAAATAGCCTTTTTTATATCTCAGTCGAGCAAAGAAAATGTTTAAATTTTAAGTTGTGTATAGGTTTGCTGATTTTTTTCATGATTTTTGATATGCATATTGTAGCTCTAGCACCTCTGGAACCCGGTGTCCCCATAGCCCTATGTCCAGTCTAATTTGCCAAAAATTTCAGAAATTGTCCCTCTAACCCAAGAAACGTGTGTGTGTGTGTGTGTGTGTGTGTGTGTGTGTGTGTGTGTGTGTGTGTGTGTGTGTGTGTGTGTGTGTGTGTGTGTGTGTGTGTGTGTTGTGTTTTTTTTTTTGTTGTTGTTGTTTTTTTTTTCTTCTTCAGCGCACTGGCTACAATTTCCCCTTGCTTGTCATTGTTGGAGCATCTTTTATGTCTTATTTTAGATCTGGGAAATGCTGTTTAAAAAAAAAAAAAAAAAAAAAACGACAAAAAACATTAAATTGCTTGGACAGTAAAAAGACATTTTACAAACTGATTCTGGGAGAGGAAGAAACTGTGTGGAAAGAGCTAAGGACAAAAGCAAAAGAAAACCTGACTGTTTTAATGAGCGAAAAGATAGATGAGGAACGATGGGAAGAGTCTTTCAATGCTGCAGAAGAACTAATTAATAGAGAAGCCAATTCACCACCAGATAAAGTGGAAGATGCTGATGTAGCACGATTACTGTATTAAAGTGTTTACCTGTAAACTGTTTATTGGGAGTCTTTACGGGGCAATCGTGGCTCAAGAGTTGGCAGTTCGTCTTGTAATCGAACGGTTGCCGGTTTGAGCCCCAGCTCCGACAGCCTCGGTCATTGTGTCCTTGGGCAAGACACTTCACCCACTGCGTACTGGTGGTGGCCAGAGGGCCTGGTGGCAGTGCGCCCCAGGGCAGCTGTGGCTCCAATGTAGCTTGCCATCAGTGGTTGAATGACTGAATGTAGTGCAAAGCACTTTGGGGTCCTTAGGGACTAAGTAAAGCGCTATGCAAATACCGCCGTTTACCATTTATTACATAAAGTGCCTTGAGTTGACTGCTGTTTTACCTGGTATTTATAAAGCAAACTGAATTAAATGTTTGTCTGTTATATTTCTGTTTGTAAGATTGAAAAACTTGTAATCTGTGTAGCAGTCGCAGAGATTGTCATTCAATGCGTGACATACCGACGATTTGTTGGTATGTTATGGTCAGATGAAAATATCACATGTTGGGCAAACTTAAGCTTCTCTCCTGCTACCTACTGGCTTTTATTGTTTTGTGACTGATGCCTTTATACACCATGCAAAGACCAGCCGGTCGCTGTATTAGGAACACCTCATTGGCACTGGGTTGCACCTACCTCAGCACCTGTGCAGCTCAGCAGAGAGATCGGAATGATCAGAACCAGAGGATTTCTAAAAGACACATAAACAAAACCTAGTTAAACTTTGTTCATCAAAGTTGCTGAGCTAAATCAACACCATCAGCAAAGCCTCAGTAATGATGAAAGCACTAAAGAGCAGCTGAAAGATAAACCATCTGCAGCTGGCACAGTACTGCAACCTTATAAATGACAGAGAGCAGGTCTGCTCTCCAGTGTTATTAAATGAATAACTGACAAGAATAGAATAGCCCTTTATTGGCAGTGCACATGTCACAGGAGGGATATATACAAAAATAAGTGAAAGGCAAACAACGAAATAGTTGCAAACTGCTTGGAAGTAGTGCAAAGAAAAGACTTGATCTGAATAGTCTGTGTGTGGTCTGAGCGATGGGGGTTACTCAGGCCATGGCTCAGATTGGTGAGGTAAGTGGGTGGGGTGTGGGGGATAGTGTTTGTCAACAGTCCGAATGGCTCAGGAGAAGAAGCTGTGGGAGATGTGTTCACCATTTATTATAAGAGCGAAGTGGATCTGTCTGTGTCTCCTGAAGTCCATTATGAGTTCTTTTGTTTTAAGGACGTTCAGCTTCAGGTTATTTTGTGAGCACCACCAGGTCAAATTCTCTATCTCCACCCTGTACACTTTCTCATCTTCATCAAAGATGAGCCCAACCATGGAGGTTTCAGCTACATACTTGATGATGGGGCAAAAGGACAGTGAAGGAAATATGTTGTTTGATTCATTAAAATAGACTGCAAATACAACCTATTCAGTGTGTGGAAAACTATGGAGGACAGATTGATTTTTAAATGAATTTTTTTGTTTGTTTTTTTAAGATCTCCACAGCAACCTGAGCATCCATCCCTAATCTGCCTAGTTTCACATGTTGTGCAGGCTGGGCTTTCTTAGAAACTGGGTGGTAGACTGGGAACATTAGATGTCTACAAACATATAATATATAGTAATTTTGTGACAATTATGTGTAGGGATGGGTATCGTTTAGGTTTTATCCGATACCAGTACCAAACCGGTGCTTTTGAAACAGTGCCGGTGCTTAAACGGTGCTCAAACCGGTGCTTAAAGAATGGAGAACACACAATGTGTCCAAAAACCTCTCATGTTTAGCTGTTTTTTTTTTTTTTGTGAAAAGATAACAATGTTAGCCTTTTCTGCAGCTATAGGACATATATGGTATCACTCTTGGCTGGAAGCAGTGCTTAAACAATGGAAAAAACACAAACTTTTTCCAGAAACCTCTCATGTTTAACTGTTTCATGTTTAGCTGTTTTCCACTTTTTCTTTGGTCATTTTAGCCTTTTTGGTCAGGGTGAAGGGAGTATCTGCCATCAAACAAGAAGACAGCCGCATGTAACTACGACAGTGTTTGCTAGTTCACCTTACATGGATTAATTTAATAACGTGGTTAGCCTACTCAACGTAAATTACACACAAACAACATTAAGCTACTCACGCAGAGAAGAACGGCTGCTGCTGCCATCATCATCCTCATCATTTCTGCTACACTGGCAGGGCTAGGGGCCAGGACTCTACTCTTCGGGTTCTTGGGGGATGTTGCTAACTCCAGGTCCGATAACAGGCACCACACCCGCAGTAGATGTGCTCGGTGTGAGGTCTCGCAGCAAGCTATCAAATACGGTGCATTTCTCGGCTTTTAACAAAATGCTATACGTCGCCAGGTGTTTCATCAGATTCGAGGTGTTACCTCCTTTGCACAGTATCACCTTAAAGCACTTGTTGCAGGCTGCTGAGTTTGCATATTTTGCTGTGAAGAACAGCCAGACTTTTGACCGCTTCGCCTTGGGCATTTTTAATCTGTAGCTTTGCTCTATAAGAATGTACGTACCTGGGCCCGCCTACTACGCTTGCAAAGGTAAAATGATTGGCTAGAATTCAAAGTGTATGACATCTCAGGGAAAAAAGCACCGAAAGAAAGCACCGAAATGTGCGCTGCTTTTCGGTCTGGTTACTGCCATTTATGTCAGAACCGGTGGCGTCATAGCACCGGATACCTGTACCTAGTGATGGGCAGATGAAGCTTCATGAAGCACTGAAGCTTTTCATCCAATTGGTTCACCCCAGCGCAAAGCTTCGTGAAGCTTCATTTGCTCTAGTAGGACATCTAGTGGACGTGAAAATATTAGTTGCCATGAATTTGAAGAGTGTGACATTTTGCACACAGCCTGTAAATGTCAACAACAAAAGGAGTGTGTAAAACATGTATATTGTAGTGATGGCAGTATAATGTGTATATTTATACTGGCAGTATGGAAAATGATCATTTGGAAATGCTTAAAATGGAAATGATCATTTACTGTGAGGTGAGTGTGGTTGGGGTTTGGACAGTGGTTGTGCTTTTGTAACGTTGAGGTATGGACAGCTACACACTGAGGCTTTGAGCCTCAGTCCTGCCTCTTCACATTTTATTCTGTAAAAACTAAAGTTTCACTGCTTTTATGACCTTTTTAGTGGGGAGAACATAGCTAGGATTTAATGATTTAACAAATCTTTTTTGTCCTCCACAATGCTAAATGGCTGGGAGTCCTCAATCACCATGCTAACCAGGTCTTCATCTATTTGAGATTGTTCTCCTGAGGAAAGACAATAAAAACAAAGCACAAATATAAATATCACACACGTAATTTAATACAGTTGTATAATATTGTTCTGTCATTTAGTAACATTACGGCATGCTATATTATCATGGCATTTGATGGCTCACCTGGTCTTGCTCCACAATCGGTGTTCCCCTTATTCTCATGCAAAGCTCTGTAGTGCCTGAGCATGGATGAGGTGTTGTTGTTATATCCCAGCTCCCTGGCACATAGCAAACACTTCACCTTGTACAAAAGTAAAGACAGCTTAACATAAATTGTATTGCACCATCAGTATTATGCAAATACATCATCTGTAGAAATTTGCATACCTTGTTGGGAGGAATAAAATCAAAATGTTCCCACACAGGGGAAGACATCCTCCTCTTCTTAGCTGGCTCCATTCTCTCCTGACTTTCTCTCCTCACTCTCATAAACCTCCAAACTTTCTCCAAACTGTCTCCAAACTCTCAGTAACCGCAACTCTCCATCAAACACCCACATTTTGAATGAAGTCTGAGGGGTTTATATCGCTGTCATAGCTCGCGGCAAAGTTCGAACCGCTTCATGAACCAGTCACGTGGTACAGCCGGGCAGCGAGGCTTCGGACGTCATCATTTTCAGCTCCTCCCATAAATGAAGCAAGCCTCGATACGCGCTTCGCGGAAACGCCCCCTCTATTACTCGACACACGCTTCGAAGCCTCGATACAGAACGTCCCATCACTAGCTGTACCCATCCCTACTTATGTGTCAGTATCAAGTTTCTTCCATATCAGATATAAAACAGCTGCTTGACAGTGCTGGATGCACTTCAATGTCAGTAGGTGGCAGCACCAGACCATGGTTTCATGGGGGCCCCGCTCTTTCTGGCCTGCAAGGGGTGACTTTCCCCATCTTCTCCAGATCACACACAAAAATAAGAGAAGAGAGAAAACCATGGCAACTATGTTAATCTCTTAATCCAAAAGATTTCACAGCAGACAAAGGAATACTGTCTGGACATCACAGGTTCTGTACAGCATGAGGGTTAATAAAACCGTACTCATATGAATATGATCCATACATTGATTTGGTCTTGTACCTCCATACCACAGTGGCTGAATTCTTCAACACAGTGAAGAAGTGATCATTTTCTCCTCTCATTTTAATAAACTGAGGATCCTCCACCAAGCAGGTTGGTTCTTATACAGGAGTGCAGAATTATTAGGCAAATGAGTATTTTGTCCACATCATCCTCTTCATGCATGTTGTCTTACTCCAAGCTGTATAGGCTCGAAAGCCTACTACCAATTAAGCATATTAGGTGATGTGCATCTCTGTAATGAGAAGGGTGTGGTCTAATGACATCAACACCCTATATCAGGTGTGCATAATTATTAGGCAACTTCCTTTCCTTTGGCAAAATGGGTCAAAAGGAGGACTTGACAGGCTCAGAAAAGTCAAAAATAGTGAGATATCTTGCAGAGGATGCAGCAGTCTTAAAATTGCAAAAGCTTCTGAAGCGTGATCATCGAACAATCAAGCGTTTCATTCAAAATAGTCAACAGGGTCGCAAGAAGCGTGTGGAAAACCAAGGCGCAAAATAACTGCCCATGAACTGAGAAAAGTCAAGCGTGCAGCTGCCAAGATGCCACTTGCCACCAGTTTGGCCATATTTCAGAGCTGCAACATCACTGGAGTGCCCAAAAGCACAAGGTGTGCAATACTCAGAGACATGGCCAAGGTAAGAAAGGCTGAAAGACGACCACCACTGAACAAGACACACAAGCTGAAACGTCAAGACTGGGCCAAGAAATATCTCAAGACTGATTTTTCTAAGGTTTTATGGACTGATGAAATGAGAGTGAGTCTTGATGGGCCAGATGGATGGGCCTGTGGCTGGATTGGTAAAGGGCAGAGAGCTCCAGTCCAACTCAGACGCCAGCAAGGTGGAGGTGGAGTACTGGTTTGGGCTGGTATCATCAAAGATGAGCTTGTGGGGCCTTTTCGGGTTGAGGATGGAGTCAAGCTCAACTCCCAGTCCTACTGCCAGTTTCTGGAAGACACCTTCTTCAAGCAGTGGTACAGGAAGAAGTCCGCATCCTTCAAGAAAAACATGATTTTCATGCAGGACAATGCTCCATCACACGCGTCCAAGTACTCCACAGCGTGGCTGGCAAGAAAGGGTATAAAAGAAGAAAAACTAATGACATGGCCTCCTTGTTCACCTGATCTGAACCCCATTGAGAACCTGTGGTCCATCATCAAATGTGAGATTTACAAGGAGGGAAAACAGTACACCTCTCTGAACAGTGTGTGGGAGGCTGTGGTTGCTGCTGCACGCAATGTTGATGGTGAACAGATCAAAACACTGACAGGATCCATGGATGGCAGGCTTTTGAGTGTCCTTGCAAAGAAAGGTGGCTATATTGGTCGCTGATTTGTTTTTGTTTTGTTTTTGAATGTCAGAAATGTATATTTGTGAATGTGGAGATGTTATATTGGTTTCACTGGTAAAAATAAATCATTGAAATGGGTATATATTTGTTTTTTGTTAAGTTGCCTAATAATTATGCATAGTAATAGTCACCTGCACACACAGATATCCCCCTAAAATAGCTAAAACTGAAAACAAACTAAAAACTACTTCCAAAAACATTCAGCTTTGATATTAATGAGTTTTTTGGGTTCATTGAGAACATGGTTGTTGTTCAATAATAAAATTATTCCTCAAAAATACAACTTGCCTAATAATTCTGCACTCCCTGTAGTTGTACAAAGACATTCTGAGGATATTTTTGCCACTTTACAGTGAAATAAGAGTAACACCTGTTGAGCAACAGTGTTTATTGTCATTACCATCCAGGAAAATACTTGTATTTGATGGTGATCCTCTTTAGTCCGTCACTTTCTTCAGAGCATTTGGACAAGTTGTAGAAGTTAAAAGCCAACATGAGTGACTGCTTGTATTATATGGAGCAGTTTACAACAGGACAGCCAAGAGAGCTGCTAGGCAGTTTTGAAATGTTATGCAAGAACTGGACATGCCAATGAACATGAAAATCATTTTATGCAAATTTTTCAAATACAAAATGAGAGAGAAATGGAGAGCCTTTGCATATGACATACTGGAAACTTCTAAAAGAGACCTTGGTTTCAACATTCGGTTGCATTTATTGAAAGGCAAGTAAAAATTAGTTTAGATCCTTTATTTTGTGACATTCAGAATGCAACATTAGCAATCCCTGTCTGTCTGACAACAGGTTAAACCAAAGCCAACAGGACATGTTAAAGGGAACAGCTTTGCTGCTACAGTCACACCCATGAACACGGAAAAAACTTACAAGATGGGAAAGTTGATCGCCAGAACAAACCATGACTCTGCAGTAAAGTCTCTGGTGTCTGTGTACTCAACAACACACACTGGAGGAGTGTCAGCAGTTTAAGCAGATGAAGCATAGAGACAAAATCCCTTTGGCTGTTTATGTGCTGGCCACAAAAGCAAGGGCAGTGCTAAGCGTTTGGCCTGTAGAACATGTGGTCATTCATCTGTCCTCCATTTTCATAACAGAGACACAAATGTCTTGATGCATTCTCAATCATCCAGGAAAGTAAATCTCCAAAACTTGAATCTGTTCATCTGGACGTGGCGTTTTGTGGGATACTCATGTGTCATGAGTATCGGAACAGTTGAGACGCATTTTTCTAAACACCGGGTCTCTGTGGCTTTTAAACCCCAAAACACGCTGCGCCAAAAACTGGTCCACCCAAGGTTCGGGTCCCCGACACAAACAGAGTAACATAGTGTACGCTGTTAAGTGCCAGGAGGATTGCCAGGATTTATACATCGGGGAAACCAAACAACCTCTAGCGAAGCGGATGGCACAACACAGAAGAGCTACCTCATCAGGCCAGGACTCTGCAGTCTATTTACACCTACAGGCCAGTGGACACTCTTTCAACGATGAGGATGTACACATCCTGGACAGGGAGGAACGCTGGTTTGAGCGCGGAGTGAAGGAGGCCATTTACGTGAAGAGGGAAAGACCATCTCTGAATCGAGGAGGGGGCCTAAGGGTACATCTTTCGCCATCTTACAACGCTGTGATTGCAGCCATTCCCCAACTCTCTGTGAATGGTACTCATGGCCATTGATCAGTGTTCTTTGATCAGTGGGTTTTGGTCAGTGATTGTTGATCAATGGTCATGAGAATTTGCATAATTATGATTAAGGAACTGACCTCACAGCCCATTGTTCCTTCAGTGGGCTGGTTTCAGTCATTATGCAAATGTACTGTTTATAAGATTTGGGAAACCTGCAGTCAGCTGAGACTGAAGAAGTCACTTGGATGAGTGACGAAACGTTTATCCCACAAAACGCTACGTCCAGATGAACAGATTCAACTTTTGGAGAGAGACACAAATGGTTTAAGTACAGAATCCTCTGGAGAGCTTTCCTCTCAAATAAATATATCTACTGGTAAAACTTATAGTCATACAGGGGCCAAAAAAGACAGTAGTTTACTTTCCATTCTGCCAGTTCAAATAAAATCCACTAAAGGTAATCATGTCATACAGACACATGCATTCAGATCATATAGTTCAGCTACCTTCTGTTCAGAGCACCTCATGCAATGGTTAAATCTTGTTGGCAAAAGAACTAGAATAACTTCAACCTCAATAAAGGTTGTCTGTATGATCAAAGATCTTTCAGCACTTTGTCAAAGGGACGATTTACCTGACAAAGTCTGCATTTGAATGAATTTAGTTACAGCAATAAAGCTACCTCCCTTACTTCACTCCTTTGTTTACGAGTCTTGCACTTGGGTCCTCAACCTGTCTGCTAGTGATGTCACTAGCAGGAAGACACTGCTTCTGAGGAATATCAGAGTACTTTTAGCTTTTTCATACATATCCAAATCATGAACTTGCACTATTTTGTGCCTGTTTGTGTGCACACGAAGCGTGAAGAAATGAACCTTTTTGTGAACCAATGGGATGGAACGCTTCAAGGGTTCATCTGACCATCACAGGTTTGACCTAATTTCAACTCTATCTTAACCATCTTCATCTCTCCCGACATCAACTTCTGTTCTCATTTCACTTCCTGCTGTAAATTCACATCAAATGTTCAACATGTTGAAAGACTCCTCCTTAACCTTGATATTGATACAGTATTTGTCACAGGTCCTCCACGCATTCTCCTCTATATTATTAAATGAGGAAGAGCAAGAGTGTTTAGAAGCAGAGACAGTAACATAACTAATGATATTACTAATATTGTTCTATATTATTCCTCTTTCAACCCATCAGTGACAAAAATATATATAGCTGTGATGAACTAAAATAAACTTCCAAACTGAAGGCTGAATCATCAACAGCAGAGTTTGGTAACAGTATGACGACACTTTTGGTACAGCATCAAAAACTACAGCAGATTCTTTTGTTGTTAAGGATCTTGTGAATTTTGCAGAAATTCTTTGTATGATAATAAAATTATTATAATGGATGTCCTTACTGTTCCATATTATGTATGTATGTGGGGAGAAAACAGTTCAAATGCGGTGATTTGAATATGATTAATTTACACATTTGTTGTTGTTTTAATCCATAGCTCAGATTTTCTAAATGAAGCCAAGTATTTTTCTCCTCTCTGTATCAGTGGGAAAACTGTACATGTACTCTTATCTCTGAGTGAGTGCAGCACAGCACACAGCAGCAGAGACTGTATACAAGGATAACAAGCTGTGTGACATGCTGTTCATTGTTCACACTTTATTGGAGATTTACATGATGAATTCACCGTGGGAACTAATTACAAGGTCAAAGATAAACAGACATAATTCACACGTGTTTATATATAAACAAACAGAAATGTGTTGAACTTTTAATTATGCATTAAATCCTCTGAAGTGTCTTATAATCCCCCAACAAATTCCGGGTCCCAGGCTCTTGACTTGTACCAGGGTGGTGGTCTTTAGCAGGATTGACTGCTCGTTGCCTTTTTCTATCCCCCACCACCACCACCTCTTTTTGGCTGTCTTGCACTAAACATCGTCATACTATTCCACATTTAGTGTAATTTCTCAAATAACACAAAAAGATATGAATAGATAGACAGATAAAAGATTCACATGAACAAGTGGAGCCTATAGAGATTATATATAGTCATTCTTGCAAAAGCAAAATGTGTTCCAAACCACCATGAAATTCAGATCACAATTCTGATTGCAAAAGATTGCTAGAAAGGACAAGATTTAAAAAAATGGATAAACGAGTGTGATCAAACTTTTCATTTGAAAAATCCCATTAAATTTCATCACTCGAGATACAATAATAATAATATAATATCAAAAACCTCAAGCATTCAATTTCTTGTTACATTTTAATAGTTCAAACCTCAAAGACATTAAGTTTACAGTCATATATGATCAAGAAAATCAACAATCTTCACATTTCAGAAACTGAAACCAGCTTTAAATATGACTACAATAATGATAAAACAATCAATTATCTTGTCATGGTCTGTGTGCGGCAGGCAGGAAAGTATGCAAATGCAAACTCGTGGAGGCGGAACTTAAACTTCAGCTTTATTGTTGGTAGAAGACAAAACAGAAACTAAACTCGGAAGCCTAGAAACTGTCATGGTCCCCGTGTCCCTCCGACTGGCTCATGATGGCTACAGGTTTTGTTTATGTTTTGCTTTCTCCTCCTTTCTCCTGCCTGCCTGGGCAGGGCTCATTATGAGCTCTTGCTCTTGGTCCACACACCTGTTATGATTTCCACGGCCTGTTGCTGGTTTACCTGAGCTTATCTGTAACTATTGAGCTCTGCGCACGGAGCCGTTCATCGCTGAAACGTTGAACCTCCCATGTTCATCATCTCAGCTCTTTGTTAAGAAATCTCTCTCTGTAAACTTGCCAGTTATATTAACTCTTCGTGTATAGATTTCCCTAGACCTGGCTACAGAACCTTCCCTGTCATTTGTGTGTGTGGCTGTGTGAGTGAAAAGCAGGACGAGAGTGGCTGAAGAGGAGAGCGAGTGTGGACCCCCTGCCCAACTCCCTGTACATATATGTAGCACTGTGGTTCACCCCTTTTGTAAATAAACTGTCACCTTTATATTTATTAGAACAGTCTGCATGTGAGTCCCTCTGTTAGCCTGACAAAAACTGAGCATGAAACAGAACACACGGGCAAGTATAAGGGACAACGTGACGACAAACAGGAACACGTGTTCCTGTTTGTCGTCACGTTGTCCCTTATACTTGCCCGTACATGCAGACACTAAATACGGAAGGGGAAAAGGGCAAAGAGCAAACACCTGGGAGACACAGCTGATGCTGATTACGAAGATGAAATTGGGAAGAAGCAAAACATAGTACAGTGGACTTCAGAGTAAAACAGGAAAAAGACTGGGGACAGGACTAAACTTATGTCAAAAATAAAAGGGCACCGGAACAAAGCTTAACAATTAGAATACAAAAACAGAAATCAGAGGACCAGAGGTCATAAACAACAAAGAAATCCTAGAATAACAATAATAATAATAATACACAAAACACTCAGTCACCAATCCAGGACCTTGACATCTCTAATCATTGACTAACTGATGAATCACTGCAGCTCCAATATATTTTCGCATTTGACAACCCACTACAGCAACTACAGAATAAAACCACCAACCAGACTGATGACAGATTTTAAACATGCTGAATATGAAGAGTAGTATCATTTAAACTTACATGATTATCAGCCATAAGAACAAATGCAGATTTATATTGATGTAAGGTATATAAATGTAAGTACAGTTTGAATCAATGGAACACTGAACTTCTCAGCTTCTAAAATGTAAAGCCTCATTTAAAAACTACACAAGTACATATAATGTTCAGGAATCAACATGAACCTATCTTCTCAGTCTGACTTTATTCAACTCTGCAGTGTCTCCATCATCCCAAAAGATAAAGTCCAGCATAGAGCGGCTGAGTGAATGTGGTCTGGACTCTGTGGAGGAGAGTCATGGTTTCAGAGACGCTGTAGAAAGACAGAATACCTGCTCTGTGATCCAGGTACACTCCTACTCTGGAGGACCGAGGACCTGAGAGGACAGTTTGGACTATTTGTGTAACAACATAATGCCCAAGATTTGTCATTCCATCCAAATACACATTCATCTAAGCTCTCTTCTCTGCATATATTCTTGTATGCCACTGCTACAAATACTCCTCCCCCTCTCCACTCCACCTCCCAGTAACAACGTCCAGTCAGACTCTCTCTACTCAGGACCTGAGAACATTCAGTGAATCTGTCTGGATGATCAGAATAAGACTGTTGTTGTTCCTTAAATGTTACTTTTCTGTTCCGCACAGATAATAACAGATGTGTGTTTGCTGTGTTTGGATCCAGTGTGATTTCATGTGAATGTTTTAATAATTCACCTCTGGTCTTTGGCTCTGACAGTAAAACATCCACTTCAGTGACTGTCAGTGAGATGTTTGTCCATTCCTCTCTCAGAATGTCCTGTAGTTTATCTCTGGTCTCTGACACAGCTGCTGTCACATCCTCAAAGTACCTCAGAGGACGAATATTGATGCTGGATGAGTGTGTAGACTCACTGAGTGCTGACAGTGAGGGTAGTTGTGTAGAAACTGGTTGTGATCCTCTGTGTGTGAGAGCTGCTCCAGCTCGCCGTCTTTCCTCTTCAGCTCAGCGATCTCCTGCTCCATCTTCTCCTGAAGCTCTTTGACTCGACTCACTTCAGTTTCCTGCTGGGATCTGACCTGCTGCTTCACATCAGAGCTTCTTTTCTGGATGAGACGGATCAGCTCAGTGAACATCTTCTCACTGTCCTCCACTGCTTTATCAGCAGAGCCATTGATGGCCTCCACCTCCTGTTGAAGCAGCTTCACATCTTTCTCTCGCTCCTGGATTCTCTGCTGGATGTTTAGTCGTCTCACCTCGAGCTCCTTCTGCTTCTCAGTCCTTTCTGCTGCAGCTGGGACTGTTTCATGGCCTTTATGCTCATCCATTGTGCAGAGATAACAGATACTCTGCTGATCAGTACGACAGAAAATCTTCATCACCTCATCGTGACGAGAGCAGATGTTCTCCTGAAGCTTACTGGAGGGGGCCACCAGCTTGTGTTTTTCAAAGGCAGGAGACTCCAGATGAAGCTGAATATGTTTCTCACAGTAAGAGATCACACAGACTAAACAAGACTTGATGGCTTTCAGCTTCCTCCCAGTGCAGACATCACAGGCCACATCTTCAGGTCCAGCATAGCAGTGAACAGCTGGAGCAGCTTGGAGTCCAGTCTTCTTCAGCTGCTCCACTAAAGCTGCTAAAATTATGTTTTTCTCCAGGACAGGCTTCGGTGTGAAAGTCTTCCTGCACCGAGGGCAGCTGTGAATTCCCTTCGTGTCCTCTTCATCCCAGAAACTTTTAATACAGTTCTTGCAGTAGCTGTGTCCACAGGCTGTAGTCACTGGATCCTTCAGTAGATCCAAACACATGGAACAAGATAAGGTTTCTCGGTCCAGCTGAACTCCTTGCTGTGCCATTTCTCCTCTCAGTGTCAGTGACTGTGTGACTTTCTCTTCCTTATAATTGAAACTTGTTTGAGCTGTGATCTCAACAACATGTCTTTCTGCAGTGAATGGAGGCTGTCAGCTCTTACATGTCACCAAATGTTGGTTACACCCATCTTCAAAGTGCAGATTTGAAGGGGAGGGAACAAGGAAACACGTGGACAGAGAGGAGGTGCTGTGTTTAAGAGCAGGAATAAGAGGGAGGGTTATCAGGCTGTGCTACACTCCAGGAAGAAGAGCGGTTTGAGAGCGATACCCTTTTTAAAATTCTATTTCTTCTATAGAAATAAACTTCACTTTACAAATGAACAAACAGTTCTTCAGTTGTAGTTTTAGATAAATCCAACATGACATGTCTGAGTTTAGTTATTTTTTCATTGACATACTGTATTAACACAACTGATATAAAATTACACAAAAAACATAAAATCCTAGTAGGAAAAAGTAAATGTAAAGAACCACAAACTTGCTTAGTGAATTATTTCCATAGCTTGAAATTCAAACGTAACATAGTTAAATAAGGTTCAAGTTAAATGGGGACATTGGCGCCACCTACTGTTGCAAATGTCACCCTGCAATAACTACGAAGGGCAAGGAATTCTGGGTATTCCTCAGAGAGTAATGGAGGATTCCAGTAGAGGTAAGGAAGGTGCAGTGATTTTTGGTTAAACATTATTTGCTGTGGGTTATTTCTCCCATCCTTATGTATGGGATATGATTGCTGTTGCTACAAAATCGAACTGACCCAATTTGTTCATTTAAAGGCCCGAGAAGACACAATACAGAGGTTAAACAAATATAAATTATGAATTTGAAAACTAATGCATAATTTTTGTAAACAATAAAGTTATATACAACTATTTACTTAAAAATGCAGCTAATGTTGACAGGGTTACACCACCGGTTGTTAACTAAAACAGCAAGCCGACCTCCTTTCCGCGCGCTTACCGCTAGCGATGCTGTCCCTGTCCACCCGAACAGTGTGGAAGCCTTCCACGGAAGCATTCTCGTCGGGAATGTCCTGGTGCATCCATGATTCAGTGAAACACATCAGGCTACTCTCTCGGTATTCCCACTGACTCCGTACCAGTGCTGAGAGCTCATCGATTTTATTCGATAACGGTCGCACATTTCCCATTACAATAGATGGCAGACACGGTTTATACCTGCTCCTCGCTTCGAGCCTCCGCTGTCTCACCGTCTCCTTCTTTCTTGTCTTCTGTCCTTGACCTCTGCATCCCCGATGTGTTTTTCTCCAAATTTCAGCTGGTACTTCTCCCGGCCTGGCCACCAAGCATCAGGGCGATCAGCTGATCTCTGGAGTAAACAGTCCGTGCGTGTAGGAGATGTGCCGCGCTCCCGTTCCTTGATAAAAGTAATAGTTGCACGGCCACCAGAAGAACAAAAACTCTCTCAATCCACATGATTGAGTGAAAGATAATAAACGTATGAAAATGGCCTGTATTTATATAGCGCCTTTACTAGTCCCTAAGGACCCCAAAGCGCTTTACATATCCAGTCATTCACCCATTCACGCACACATTCACACACTGGTGATGGCAAGCTACGTTGTAGCCACAGCCACCCTGGGGCGCACTGACAGAGGCAAGGCTGCCGGACACTGGCGCCACCGGGCCCTCTGACCACCACCAGTAGGCAACGGGTGAAGTGTCTTGCCCAAGGACACAATGACTGAGACTGTCCGAGTCGGGGCTCGAACCGGCAACCTTCCAATTACAAGGCGAACTCCCAACTCATGAGCCACGATCGCCCCTGAAAAAAAGAATAAGTAAGAAAACAGAGCTGAACTAAGAGAAAAAGCAGGAGCGACTGTAACAGGCTGCACGCTGGTTGGCGCATGCGCACTAAATTAACGAAAAATAATTCTGATTCTGTTAATGCAGGGAAAAAGGTAACATCTCATGGGTCTAGGGGCAGATTGTACCTCTAGGGACGATGGTACCTGGACCTGGGGTATAGAGTATGTTTGGGCACTCTGAGTGTGTGTACAGTGTCCATTTTTGTTTGTCTTCACGTTGGGCGAGTGCCAAGTAGTCGTTTGTGTTCATTCAATTCAATTCAATTCAATTTTATTTATATAGCGCCAAATCACAACAAAAGTCGCCTCAAGGCGCTTTATATTGTACAGTAGATAGCACAATAATAAATACAGAGAAAAACCCAACAATCATATGACCCCCCATGAGCAAGCACTTTGGCGACAGTGGGAAGGAAAAACTCCCTTTAACAGGAAGAAACCTCCGGCAGAACCAGGCTCAGGAGGAGGGGCCATCTGCTGCGACCGGTTGGGGTGAAAGAAGAAAAACAGGATAAAGACATGCTGTGGAAGAGACAGAGATTAATAACAGATATGATTCGATGCAGAGAGGTCTATTAACACATACTGAGTGAGAAAGGTGACTGGAAGGAAAAACTCAATGCATCATGGGAATCCCCGGCAGCCTCGTCTATTGCAGCATAACTAAGGGAGGATTCAGGCTCACCTGGTCCAGCCCTAACTATATGCTTTAGCAAAAAGGAAAGTTTTAAGCCTAATCTTGAAAGTAGAGATAGTGTCTGTCTCCTGAATCCAAACTGGAAGCTGGTTCCACAGAGAGGGGCCTGAAAACTGAAGGCTCTGCCTTCCATTCTACTTTTAAATACTCTAGGAACAGCAAGTAGGCCTGCAGAGCGAGGCGAAGTGCTCTAATTGGGTGATATGGTACTACAAGGTCATTAAGATAAGATGGGGCCTGATTATTTAAGACCTTGTATGTGAGGAACAGGATTTTGAATTCAATTCTGGATTTAACAGGAAGCCAATGAAGGAAGCCAAAACAGGAGAAATATGCTCTCTCTTTCTAGTCCCTGTCAGTACCCTTGCTGCAGCATTTTGGATCAGCTGAAGGCTTTTCAGTGAGTTTTAGGACATCCTGATAATAAAAAATTACAGTAGTCCAGCCTGGAAGTAATAAATGCATGAACTAGTTTTTCAGCGTCACTCTGAGACAGGATATTTCTAATTTTAGAGATGTTGCGCAAATGGAAGAAGCATGATCTTACATATTTGTTTAATATGTGCATTGAAGGACATGTCCTGGTCAAAAATGACTCAAGGTTCCTCACAGTGTTACTGGAGGCCGGTAATGCCATCAGAGTAAGAATCTGCTTAGATACCATATTTCTAAGATTTTCAGGGCCGAGTACAATAACCTCAGTTTTATCTGAATTAAGAAGCAGAAAGTTAGCGGCCATCCAGGTCTTTATGTCTTTAAGACATTCCTGCAGTTTAACTAATTGGTGTGTGTTACCTGGCTTCATGGACAGATAGAGCTGCGTGTCATCTGCATAGCAGTGAAAATTTATGCTGTCTTCTAATGATGCTGCCTAAGGGAAGCATGTATAATGTAAATAGAATTGGTCCTAGCACTGAACCCTGTGGAACACCATAATTGACCTTAGTGGGTGAAGAGGACTCTCCATTTACATGAACAAATTGGAGTCTATTAGATAGATATGATACAAACCACTGCAGTGCAGTACCTGTAATACCTACAGCATGTTCTAATCGCTCTAATAGGATATTATGGTCAACAGTATCGAACGCAGCAGTAAGGTCTAGCAGGACAAGCACAGAGATGAGTCCACTGTCAGAGGCCATAAGAAGATCATTTGTAACCTTCACTAAAGCTGTTTCTGTGCTGTGCTGAGCTCTGAAACCTGACTGAAACTCTTCAAATAAGCCATTCCTCTGCAGATGATCTGTTAGCTGTTTGACAACTACTCTTTCAAGGATGTTTGATATGAAAGGAAGGTTGGAGATTGGCCTATAATTAGCTAAGACAGCTGGGTCTAGAGATGGCTTTTTAAGTAAAGGTTTAACTACAGCCAGCTTGAAGGCCTGTGGTACATAGACGATTATTAGAGATAGGTTGATCATATTTAAGATTGAAGCATTAATTAATGGCAGGACTTCTTTGAGCAGTTTTGTAGGAATGGGGTCTAAAAGACACGTTGATGGTTTGGAGGAAGTAATTATTGAAGTTAACTCAGAAAGATCAATTGGAGAAAAAGAGTAACTTAACATCAATGGTACTAAAAGTAGCTGTAGATAATATTACATCTGTGGGATGATTATTGGTAATTTTTTCTCTAATGATAAAAATTTTATTTGTGAAGAAGTTCATGAAGTCATTACTGGTTAATGTTAAAGGGATTGTTGGCTCAGTAGAGCTCTGACTTTTTGTCAGCCTGGCTACAGTGCTGAAGAGAAACCTGGGGTTGTTCTTATTTTCTTCAATCAGTGACGAATAGTAAGATGTTCTGGCTTTGCGGAGGGCTTTCTTATAAAGCAGCAAACTATTTCTCCAGGCTAAATGATGATCCTCTAAATTTGTGACACGCCATTTCCTCTCCAGCTTACGAGTTATCTGCTTTAGGCTACGTGTTTGAGAATTATACCACAGAGTCAGGGACTTCTGATTTGAGACCTTAGTTTTCACAGGAGCTACAGTATCCAGAGTCGTACGTAGTGAGGAGGTAAAATTATTAACAAGATAATCAACCTCTGTTGGAGTAGCGTTCAGATAGCTGCTCTGCTCTATGTTGGTACAGGGCATTGAAGATGATAATGAGGGTGGGAATTCTTGCTTGTGTCTGTGTATGCCTGTTTGTCTATGTCTATGTGTCAGGTCAGGTCTTAGACTCCACCTCTCCAGTAACATCTCAGGCCCCCCTTAGGTGTGGGGGCCTATCTTCCCCCACCACACATCCTGCCGGTGGCTGTTCCCCTCCCCCGTTGGTGCATTGGTGGTTCTCGGTGTTCTGGGCTAGGCGCACAGGTATGTACCGGCTCACTCCCGGTGGCTGCTTGGCAGGGAATGGCCCCAGTGGGGACCTCAGGCCTCTGGGCTGAGGGGTCGGTCCTCTCTGGTGAGGCTCTTACGCTCTGGGGACCTCTGGATACCTGGGGCCTGGATCTCCTCCCTGCCTGCTTCATGCCCTGGGGGGTTCGCCACACTCTCTAGCAGATCGTTAAATGGAGAAACCTTTTTTCCTTCCTTTCCCATGCTCATATCTGTCCAGTTTGTAACAACTTAAAATAAAATAAATAAATTAAAAATAATAACAGCTGGTAACTGTACTGGGGCGGGTCTAGCAAAGTTTTGCCAGGGGGCCAGGTAGGACATTAACAGGGAAAGGGGGGCTCAAAGAAATACTTTTCTTATTCTCATTTAAAATGTCTGGCTGTTATTAAATAAGTATCTGACTCTTACAACCAAAGTTTTTATATGCGTCCAGGTTCGGGAATTCCTTCACACTGTCATCTATCCCAGGAATACATGAATCCAAGAACATGAACTAAATATGATCAAATGAAAAATGTTGCTCCTAAAGGTGCATGAAATGATCTGAGAGGGAGATTCCCCCTTGCCACTTTTCCAAAGTGTTTATGTATGTTAATACTGAAAAAAAAAATCATCAATTCATCAGTGTTTTAAAGTTACGAGTTTTTATATGTATTTTTTTCTACAATAAAAAATTGGATGAACGTAATTTTATCTTGCCACTTATATTCCATCTAAACAAATCATGTTATATTAATCCATCTTGATTGTGTTGTGTCAACACGATATATGTGTGTAGGTTTAACATAATATTAACATTAACATTCAATTAATTTGACTTTTGTTCAATCAACATGTTTGTACCACGTTAGTCTAATTAAATTGATTTAAATTCATCTTATATTGTTTAAACACTTTGGCACATCAAAAGTCAGTCTTGTTACATGAACTAGTAAAATATTTGTTTGTTACAACAATG
This sequence comes from Oreochromis aureus, assembly GCF_013358895.1. NCBI lineage: Eukaryota > Metazoa > Chordata > Actinopteri > Cichliformes > Cichlidae > Oreochromis > Oreochromis aureus. The sequence continues at coordinate 66,520,341 of NC_052944.1, forward strand.
ATAATCTTGTTGAATGAATGAAATGTAACTTATGTGTGTAGTACATGTATTCATATTAAGTAATGTTCAACAAAAACCATTCAATGGATTTACAGCAACGTCCAATCCACCCATTTTCTTATCTTTATCTGGGCTGCAGAAGTGATAGGGCAAGAGGGACAGGGTACATCCTGGACAGGTCGCCAGTCTATCATACAGAGACAAACAATCATTTGCACTTTATTTAGAATAACCAGTTACCCTTACAACTGCATGACTTTTAACTGTCGAGGAAACCAGAGTACGCAGAGAGAACCCACTGCAAACTTCGCCACATTGTGGATTTGAACCCAGGATCTTCTTGCTCTGAGGCAACAGCACGAACCACAATCTGTCAATACAGACTTAACAAAAGTAGAGCTTCTCTACTTCTCTAAAGTAGAGAAGCTTCTCTAAAGTGAAGGCTCTGCTTTTGTTGAGTCTGTGTGTTGACGGGTGTGAATTCGTGCTGTTACTCAGGCTGAAAAATCTGGTTCAAATCACAGTGGTCTCTCATTCTCGGATTAAAATCATGCGGTGTGGAGGCTGGTCATTCTGGTGTGCAAATGAAGTGCTGTTGTCTCTGTGAACTGCTGACTGATCCAGGATGGGCTGCCTGGTCACTGCAGGCAGCAAGAAAATGGTGGATTGAACGTGCTAATCAATCCATTGAGATTTGTTTTTGAACCTGCATGTGTGCCACACATGAGTTACATTTCATTCATTCAACAGATATTATCGTTGTAACAAACAAATATTTGCTGGTTCATGTGACAGACGACTGCCAAAATGTTTGGGCAATATAAGATAATTTTCGTTCAATTGAACTGCGTGCCTGGCTGTGTTGATTGAACAAAGTCAGGTGATGTTGTGTATATTGAAACGCACTGCTGTTGACTGACTGTCAGATGGATTGTTAATGATGTGATTTGTTTAGATGAGATGGTGGCAGACAAATGCGTTCATCAGTACGGTTGTGAAAAACCATATAAACTTGTGGCTGCGCTGATGGTGATTTTTTCGTGCTGCATGGCTGCTGGAAAAAGTGACGAAAATCTCAGATCATTTCATTCATGCGGGAACTGTTTTTTCGTTGATCATGTTGGTTCGTGTTCTTGGTTCATGTTCTTCTGGGATGAACGATGGTCGTTGAACCTGGGCGCTTTTGGTGCTTGTGGGTCAGATGCTGTTATAACGGCCGGGACATTTAAATGAGAAGAAAAAAGTTGCTGTGCCTGCATGTCTGCTGACCTGCTGGACTGCCGCCAGCCAGTACAGTTACCGGTTGTTGTACTGGTATTTTGTTGTTTAAGTTGTTACAAACTGGACGAATGAGCAACGTGAGGAAGGAAAAAGTTTCTCCATTAACGATCTGCTGAACTGAAATGCGACCCCAGGGCGAGGCGGGCAGGGAGATCGGGCTGAGTGTCAGGGTCCCCAGGCGTGAGCCTGCCAGGAGGACGACCCCTCGGCCAGGCTGGTCACTGAGGCCATTCCTGCCAAGCGGCCACCGAGGTGACCGGTTGTGCGCCCTGGCCAGAACCGAGAACCACCAATGCACCAGCGGGGACCAGCTGCGGAGGATGTGGTGGGAGGGCCCCACACCTGGGGGCCTGATGTTACTGGAGGTGAGTCTAAGACCTGACCTGACACATAGACATGGAACAAACAGGCATGCACACTCTTGAAGAATTCCCACCCTCGTGTCATCTTCAATGCCTGCACCATGGGGCAGCAGAGCAGCTGTCTGAGCGCTACTCGGCGGGTCGTTTATCTTGATTGGTTTGCCTCCTCACTCGTGCGACTCTGGATGCTGGCTCCTGTGGCTAAGGTCTCAAATCAGAAGTCCCTGGCTGTGGTATAATTCTCAGGCTGCGTAGCCTAAAGCAGACAACTCGTGGCTGGGAGAAATGGCGTGTCAAATTTGGGGGATCATCATTTGGCCTGGAGAAATAGGTTGCTGCTTTATAAGAAAGCCCTCCGCAAAGCCAGAACATCTTACTGTTGTCGCTGATTGATTGAAAAAGAACAGCAACAGGTTTCTCTTCAGCACTGTAGCCAGGCTGACAAAAGTCAGAGCTCTACTGACCAACAATCGCTAACATTAACCAGTAATGACTTCGTGAACCTTCACAAATAAAATTTTTATCGTAGAGAAAAAGGTACCAATAATCATCCACAGATGTAATATTATCTACAGCTGCTGGTACCATTGATGGAGTTGAACTCTTTTCTCCGGTTGATCTTTCGGTTAACTTCAATAATTAATTCCTCAGGCTATCAGCGTGTCTTTAGACCCATTCTACAAAACTGCTCAAAAGTCATTAATTAATGCTTCAATCTTAAATATGATCAACCTATCTCTAATAATCGGCTGCTGTACCACAGGCCTTCAAGCTGGCTGTAGTTAAACCTTTGCAAAAAGCCGTCTCTGGACCCAGCAGTCTTAGCTAATTACAGGCCAATCGGCAACCTCGCTCATATCAAAAATCCTTGAAGAGTGGTTGTCAGGCAGCTAACAGATCATCTGCGGAAGATGGCTTGTTTGAGCGTTTCAGTCGGGTTTCAGAGCTCATCGCAGCACAGAAACGGCTTTAGTGAAGGTTACAAATGATCTTCTTATGGCCTCTGACAGTGGACTCATCTCTGTGCTTGTCTGCTGAACCTCAGTGCTGCGTTGATACTGTTGACCATAATATCCTATTAGGCGATTAGAACATGCTGTGGGTATTACAGGTACTGCACTGCAGTGGTTTGTATCATATCTATCTAATAGACTCCAATTTGTTCAAGTAAATGGAGGTCCTCTTCACCCACTAAGGTCAATTATGGTGTTCCACAGGGTTCAGTGCTAGGACCAATTCTATTTACATTGTACATGCTTCCTTAGGCAGCATCATTAGAAGACATAGCATAAATTTTCACTGCTATGCAGATGACACGCAGCTCTATCTATCCATGAAGCCAGGTAACACACACCAATTGGTTAAACTGCAGGAATGTCTTAAAGACATAAAGACCTGGATGGCCGCTAACTTTCTGCTTCTTAATTCAGATAAAACTGAGGTTATTGTACTCGCCCTGAAAATCTTAGAACTATGGTATCTAAGCAGATTCTTACTCTGGATGGCATTACCTCGGCCTCCAGTAACACTGTGAGGAACCTGGAGTCATTTTTGACCAGGACATGTCCTTCAATGCACATATTAAACAAATGTAAGACTGCTTTCTTCCATTTGCTAACATCTCTAAAATTAGAAATATCCTGTCTCAGAGTGATGCTGAAAAACTAGTTCATGCATTTATTACTTCCAGGCTGGACTACTGTAATTCTTTATTATCAGGATGTCCTAAAACTCACTGAAAAGCCTTCAGCTGATCCAAAATGCTGCAGCAAGAGTCCTGACAGGGACTAGAAAGAGAGCAGATTTCTCCTGTTTTGGCTTTCCTTCATTGGCTTCCTGTTAAATCCAGAATTGAATTCAAAATCCTGCTCCTCACATACAAGGTCTTAAATAATCAGGCCCCATCTTATCTTAATGACCTTGTAGTACCATATCACCCCATTAGAGCACTTCGCTCTCGCTCTGCAGGCTTACTTGTTGTTCCTAGAGTATTTAAAAAGTAGAATGGGAGGCAGAGCCTTCAGTTTTCAGGCCCTCTTCTGTGGAACCAGCTTCAGTTTTGGTTCAGGAGACAGACACTATCTCTACTTTCAAGATTAGGCTTAAAACTTTCCTTTTGCTAAAGCATATAGTTAGGGCTGGACCAGGTGAGCCTGAATCCTCCCTTAGTTATGCTGCAATAGGCGTGAGCTGCCGGGATTCCCATGATGCATTGAGTTTTTCCTTCCAGTCACCTTTCTCACTCACTATGTGTTAATAGAGACCTCTGCATCGAATCATATCTGTTATTAATCTGTCTCTTCCACAGCATGTCTTTATCCTGTTTTCTTCTTTCACCCCAACCAGTCGCAGCAGATGGCCCCTCCCTCCCTGAGCCTGGTTCTGCCGGAGGTTTCTTCCTGTTAAAAGGGAGTTTTTCCTTCCCACTGTCGCCAAAGTGCTTGCTCATGGGGGGTCATATCATTAGAATCAGAATCAGAATTATTTTTCGTTAATTTAGTGCGCATGCGCCAACCAGCGTGCAGCCTGTTACAGTCGCTCCTGCTTTTTCTCTTAGTTCAGCTCTGTTTTCTTACTTATTCTTTTTTTCAGGGGCGATCGTGGCTCATGAGTTGGGAGTTCGCCTTGTAATTGGAAGGTTGCCGGTTCGAGCCCCGACTCGGACAGTCTCAGTCTCAGTCATTGAGCCGGTGTGCATGGCTCGGACAGTCTCAGTCATTGAGCCGGTGTGCATGGCTCGCCGTCCACGGCTGTCGGATCCACTTTTGCTCTGCGTGTTTTTATTGTTTTTGTCACTTCTAATGAACAACGCTGACTCTCTATTGACCTACGATCGTGAAACTCTGTTAAATATTCGACTTGCCACAGAGAATTTGGGAAAGACTAACGTTGATGGACAGGACTTTTTTCCACCTCCACTATTATCTGGAGTACCGCATCACCTGGATTACACCCCTACCCCATCTCATAAGAGGAAGCGCTTTAAGCGTCGGGGAAAGCATGGCGGGCTACTCGTGAAACTGAAATCCTATTTGGCTCCTTCATCTGGCAGTAACAGATTAGTTTCCCAATGCATTCTGACTGAATTCAGACCTTTGCACCGGCGTTTTGTCTCCTGTCGCTTCCTGGAACCTATTGGCACCTGGCTGGTACCTGTTGTCGGCTTGGCTGAAGAGATCCAGCATCCCGCCTTCTCTTACCTCGTCTTCGCCGCGGTGGAGCGAATCCAGCGGAATCTTCGGCATCTGAAACAGGTTCCCTGGATGGCTGTCACCGGTCCGACGGACCCTACCAGGTTTGCCCTTGTTAGCGCTAGGTCGCTAGCAAATAAAACGTTCATATTGAAGGATTTCTTCACCTCTCATAATCTGGATTTCCTCTGTGTGACAGAAACCTGGCTAAGTGACGGTGAGTTAAGCTCTTTCTCAGAACTATTACCGCCAAATTGTTCGTATTTTAACTCACCAAGGACTACGGGCCGAGGTGGAGGAGTGGCCACAGTTTATAAATCTACTTTTCACTGTCGCCAGCTGTCACCTGTCACTTTCTCCAGTTTTGAACTGAATATGTTTGAGCTTGGTAGCAGTCATCCTGTTCTTTGTGCGGTGATCTACCGTCCACCAAAATATAACAGTAACTTTGTTAATGACTTCTCTGAGTTCTTGGCTGAAATAATGCCAAAGTATGACAAGGTCTTAATCCTGGGTGATATGAATATTCATGTGTGTTGTCCTACTAAACCACTGGCAAAGGACTTTTAAACCTACTTGATGCTTTTAATGTTTTGCAGTCTGTCACTGGTCCTACTCATAAATATGGACACACTCTGGATCTGGTTTTGTCTTATGGTTTACCTGTTTATAATCTTCAAATTTATGATGCCATCTTTTCTGATCATATGCCTGTATTGTTTGAAACTTCTCTTCCTGTAATATCACTACCTGTAGCCCTCCTACTGCTTCTCGCATGTTTAAACCATCAAGTGCCGTCCAGTTTTCTACCGCCTTTAATAAGGCCTTTAATGTTGACTCAGAGCTCTCAACCTGTGCCGACACTGAGGAGCTGACTGCAAAATTTCTATCTACTTGTCAAATCATTCTGGATACTGTTGCTCCTCTGAAGGTTAGGCGCCCTAAATTGAAGTCTGAGCCATGGCTGAACGACATCACTCGGGCTGCTCGAAGAGAGTGCAGAAAAGCAGAACATAAATGGGAAAAAGACAAGCTACAAGTGTCTTATGATATCTTAAGAGATAGCTGGCATAAATATCAGAAAATTGTTAAGAACCAGAAATCCGCCTATTTTGCAGGTGTTATTAGTGACAACTGCCATAAGCCCCGTGTCTTATTTAGTATTTTAAGCTCTGTTCTTAACCCTCCCCAATCCAACTGTACAGAAGCTTCTGCTGAAACTTGTGAAGCTTTTTAAATTTTTTGTGGAGAAGATTTTATCTATTAGAGCACATATTTTACCCCCTTCTTATGACCCTTCTGTTACTTTTACGCCTTTAGCAATTTTTAGCCATTTTGAACCTGTGTCTCTATCTAAACTGGGTAAAATTGTCACCCAAATCAAGTCTGGCTCTCCCAGTGATGTCCTTCCCCTCGCTTTTTAAAGAAGTTTGGGGCACTATTGGACCTTATATTCAAAGGCTTATAAACAGCAGCCTGACTTTAGGCCATGTACCTGCAATTTTTAAGCAGGCAGTGGTCCAGCCTCTGCTGAAACGCCCTGGCTTGGATGCCTCTTTGCTCAGTAATTTTAGACCTATTTCAAAGCTTCCTTTTGTCTCTAAAATCTTAGAAAAGAAGTGTGCTCACAGCTGCAGACTTTTTACAGAGTCAAAACATTTTTGAGATATTTCAATCTGGTTTTAAAGCACTTCACAGCACAGAGACTGCACTTTTGAGAGTCTTTAATGATATCTTACTAACTGCTGACTCTGGGAAGTCTGTCTTACTTGTGCTTTTGGATCTTACAGCAGCTTTTGACACAGTAGATCACAATATTTTGATTTACCGTCTAGAACATCATGTTGGAATTAGAGGCACTGCCTTGGGTGGTTTAGGTCATACCTCTCTGATAGAAGTTTTTCCGTTTCACTTGGTGAGTTTCATTCATCTTCTGCCCTTCTCCCATGTGGTGTACCTCAAGGATCCATCCTTGGGCCCCTTCTTTTAGTATTTATTTACTTCCCTTGGCCATATTATTAAAAACATAAAGTTTCATTTCATTTTTATGCAGATGATTGTATCAAATTTATCTACCGCTGAAACACAATGACCTTAACCCCTTCAGGCCTATTTTAGAATGTCTTAAGGATATCAGAGCATGGCTGGCTCTGAATTTTTAAACTTCAACGAAAAGAAGACTGAAGTCATTATATTTGGGGCGAATGGACCTGGTGTCCCTCCATCTGACTTGGGTCCTCTTGCATCGTGTGTCAAATCAATTGTCACCAACCTCGGAGTAAAATTTGACACAGCTCTTAAAATGGACAAACAGGTAAATACAGTGGTGAGAAAAGCTTTTTTCAGTTGAGGCAGCTCTCTAAAGTAAAACCTTTTATTTCTTTTTGTGACTTGGAGAGAGTTCTGCACGCATTTGTGACTACTCGACTTGATTATTGTAATGGACTTTATATTGGTATTGATCAGGCCTCACTATCACGCTTGCAGATGGTCCAGAATGCCGCTGCTCGCCTGTTGACAGGGACACGTAAATGTGAGCACATTACCCTGTTCTTGCCTCCTTACACTGGTTGCCTGTCCATTTTAGAATTCATTTTAAAATTTTACTGCTTGCTTTTAAAGTCTTAAATGGCCTGGCTCCTTCTTACCTGTCAGACCTTCTACACCGATACACTCCACAAAGGTCTCTCAGATCATCTGACCAGTCACTCCTTGCTGTCCCCATGTCGAGACTGAAACACCGAGGGGACCGAGCTTTCGCTGTTGTGGCCCCAAACTTTGGAACAAACTGCCCCTCCATATTAGGTCAGCCCCAACACTTGAAAGGTTTAAATCATTTTAAAAACACATTTTTTTTTCAAAGGCTTTTAGGAGTATTATCAGAGTCAGTTTGTAGTCAGTTTTAGTCAGCTGTTGGTCATTCTTAATCTTTTACTTTCTTAATCTTATTTATTGTATATCTTATTGTTTATTTTACTCATGTTTTGGAAAGCACTTTGGTCAACTTTGTTGTTTTTAAAAGTGCTATATAAATAAAGTTGGATTGGATTGGATTGTGTCCTTGGGCAAGACACTTCACCCGTTCACTTCACTACTGGTGGTGGTCAGAGGGCCCGGTGGCGCCAGTGTCCGGCAGCCTTGCCTCTGTCAGTGCGCCCCAGGGTGGCTGTGGCTACAACGTAGCTTGCCATCACCAGTGTGTGAATGTGTGCGTGAATGGGTGAATGACTGGATATGTAAAGCGCTTTGGGGTCCTTAGGGACTAGTAAAGGCGCTATATAAATACAGGCCATTTACCATTTTCATACGTTTATTATCTTTCACTCAATCATGTGGATTGAGAGAGTTTTTGTTCTTCTGGTGGCCGTGCAACTATTACTTTTATCAAGGAACGGGACCGCGGCACATCTCCTACACGCACGGACTGTTTACTCCAGAGATCAGCTGATCGCCCTGATGCTTGGTGGCCAGGCCGGGAGAAGTACCAGCTGAAATTTGGAGAAAAACACATCGGGGATGCAGAGGTCAAGGACAGAAGACAAGAAAGAAGGAGACGGTGAGACAGCGGAGGCTCAAAGTGAGGAGCAGGTATAAACCGTGTCTGCCGTCTATTGTAATGGGAAATGTGCGACCGTTATCGAATAAAATCGATGAGCTCTCAGCACTGGTACGGAGTCAGTGGGAATACCGAGAGTGTAGCCTGATGTGTTTCACTGAATCATGGATGCACCAGGACATTCCCGACGAGAATGCTTCCGTGGAAGGCTTCCACACTGTTCGGGTGGACAGGGACAGCATCGCTAGCGGTAAGCGCGGAAAGGAGGTCGGCTTGCTGTTTTAGTTAACAACCGGTGGTGTAACCCTGTCAACATTAGCTGCATTTTAAGTAAATAGTTGTATATAACTTTATTGTTTACAAAAATTATGCATTAGTTTTCAAATTCATAATTTATATTTGTTTAACCTCTGTATTGTGTCTTCTCGGGCCTTTAAATGAACAAATTGGGTCAGTTCGATTTTGTAGCAACAGCAATCATATCCCATACATAAGGATGGGAGAAATAAACCACACAGCAAATAATGTTTAACCAAAAATCACTGCACCTTCCTTACCTCTACTGGAATCCTCCATTACTCTCTGAGGAATACCCAGAATTCCTTGCCCTTCAGTAGTTATTGCAGGGTGACATTTGCAACAGTAGGTGGCGCCAATGTCCCCATTTAACTTGAACCTTATTTAACTATGTTACGTTTGAATTTCAAGCTATGGAAATAATTCACTAAGCAAGTTTGTGGTTCTTTACATTTACTTTTTCCTACTAGGATTTTATGTTTTTGTGTAATTTTATATCAGTTGTGTTAATACAGTAAGTCAATGAAAAAATAACTAAACTCAGACATGTCATGTTGGATTTATCTAAAACTACAACTGAAGAACTGTTTGTTCATTTGTAAAGTGAAGTTTATTTCTATAGAAGAAATAGAATTTTAAAAGGGTATCGCTCTCAAACCGCTCTTCTTCCTGGAGTGTAGCACAGCCTGATAACCCTCCCTCTTATTCCTGCTCTTAAACACAGCACCTCCTCTCTGTCCACGTGTTTCCTCGTTCCCTCCCCTTCAAATCTGCACTTTGAAGATGGGTGTAACCAACATTTGGTGACATGTAAGAGCTGACAGCCTCCATTCACTGCAGAAAGACATGTTGTTGAGATCACAGCTCAAACAAGTTTCAATTATAAGGAAGAGAAAGTCACACAGTCACTGACACTGAGAGGAGAAATGGCACAGCAAGGAGTTCAGATGGACCGAGAAACCTTATCTTGTTCCATGTGTTTGGATCTACTGAAGGATCCAGTGACTACAGCCTGTGGACACAGCTACTGCAAGAACTGTATTAAAAGTTTCTGGGATGAAGAGGACACGAAGGGAATTCACAGCTGCCCTCAGTGCAGGAAGACTTTCACACCGAAACCTGTCCTGGAGAAAAACATAATTTTAGCAGCTTTAGTGGAGCAGCTGAAGAAGACTGGACTCCAAGCTGCTCCAGCTGTTCACTGCTATGCTGGACCTGAAGATGTGGCCTGTGATGTCTGCACTGGGAGGAAGCTGAAAGCCATCAAGTCTTGTTTAGTCTGTGTGATCTCTTACTGTGAGAAACATATTCAGCTTCATCTGGAGTCTCCTGCCTTTGAAAAACACAAGCTGGTGGCCCCCTCCAGTAAGCTTCAGGAGAACATCTGCTCTCGTCACGATGAGGTGATGAAGATTTTCTGTCGTACTGATCAGCAGAGTATCTGTTATCTCTGCACAATGGATGAGCATAAAGGCCATGAAACAGTCCCAGCTGCAGCAGAAAGGACTGAGAAGCAGAAGGAGCTCGAGGTGAGGCGACTAAACATCCAGCAGAGAATCCAGGAGCGAGAGAAAGATGTGAAGCTGCTTCAACAGGAGGTGGAGGCCATCAATGGCTCTGCTGATAAAGCAGTGGAGGACAGTGAGAAGATGTTCACTGAGCTGATCCGTCTCATCCAGAAAAGAAGCTCTGATGTGAAGCAGCAGGTCAGATCCCAGCAGGAAACTGAAGTGAGTCGAGTCAAAGAGCTTCAGGAGAAGCTGGAGCAGGAGATCGCTGAGCTGAAGAGGAAAGACGGCGAGCTGGAGCAGCTCTCACACACAGAGGATCACAACCAGTTTCTACACAACTACCCCTCACTGTCAGCACTCAGTGAGTCTACACACTCATCCAGCATCAATATTCGTCCTCTGAGGTACTTTGAGGATGTGACAGCAGCTGTGTCAGAGACCAGAGATAAACTACAGGACATTCTGAGAGAGGAATGGACAAACATCTCACTGACAGTCACTGAAGTGGATGTTTTACTGTCAGAGCCAAAGACCAGAGGTGAATTATTAAAACATTCACATGAAATCACACTGGATCCAAACACAGCAAACACACATCTGTTATTATCTGAGGGGAACAGAAAAGTAACATTTAAGGAACAACAACAGTCTTATTCTGATCATCCAGACAGATTCACTGAATGTTCTCAGGTCCTGAGTAGAGAGAGTCTGACTGGACGTTGTTACTGGGAGGTGGAGTGGAGAGGGGAGGAGTATTTGTAGCAGTGGCATACAAGAATATATGCAGAGAAGAGAGCTTAGATGAATGTGTATTTGGATGGAATGACAAATCTTGGGCATTATGTTGTTACACAAATAGTCCAAACTGTCCTCTCAGGTCCTCGGTCCTCCAGAGTAGGAGTGTACCTGGATCACAGAGCAGGTATTCTGTCTTTCTACAGCGTCTCTGAAACCATGACTCTCCTCCACAGAGTCCAGACCACATTCACTCAGCCGCTCTATGCTGGACTTTATCTTTTGGGAGATGGAGACACTGCAGAGTTGAATAAAGTCAGACTGAGAAGATAGGTTCATGTTGATTCCTGAACATTATATGTACTTGTGTAGTTTTTAAATGAGGCTTTACATTTTAGAAGCTGAGAAGTTCAGTGTTCCATTGATTCAAACTGTACTTACATTTATATACCTTACATCAATATAAATCTGCATTTGTTCTTATGGCTGATAATCATGTAAGTTTAAATGATACTACTCTTCATATTCAGCATGTTTAAAATCTTTCGTCAGTCTGGTTGGTGGTTTTATTCTGTAGTTGCTGTAGTGGGTTGTCAAATGCGAAAATATATATAAATATATTGGAGCTGCAGTGATTCATCAGTTAGTCAATGATTAGAGATGTCAAGGTCCTGGATTGGTGACTGAGTGTTTTGTGTATTATTATTATTATTGTTATTCTAGGATTTCTTTGTTGTTTATGACCTCTGGTCCTCTGATTTCTGTTTTTGTATTCTAATTGTTAAGCTTTGTTCCGGTGCCCTTTTATTTTTGACATAAGTTTAGTCCTGTCCCCAGTCTTTTTCCTGTTTTACTCTGAAGTCCACTGTACTATGTTTTGCTTCTTCCCAATTTCATCTTCGTAATCAGCATCAGCTGTGTCTCCCAGGTGTTTGCTCTTTGCCCTTTTCCCCTTCCGTATTTAGTGTCTGCATGTGCGGGCAAGTATAAGGGACAACGTGACGACAAACAGGAACACGTGTTCCTGTTTGTCGTCACGTTGTCCCTTATACTCTGCCCGTGTGTTCTGTTTCATGCTCAGTTTTTGTCAGGCTAACAGAGGGACTCACATGCAGACTGTTCTAATAAATATAAAGGTGACAGTTTATTTACAAAAGGGTGAACCACAGTGCTACATATATGTACAGGAGTTGGGCAGGGGTCCACACTCGCTCTCCTCTTCAGCCACTCTCGTCCTGCTTTTCACTCACACAGCCACACACACAAATGACAGGGAAGGTTCTGTAACCAGGTCTAGGGAAATCTATACACGAAGAGTTAATATAACTGGCAAGTTTACAGAGAGAGATTTCTTAACAAAGAGCTGAGATGATGAACATGGGAGGTTCAACGTTTCAGCGATGAACGGCTCCGTGCCGCAGAGCTCAATAGTTACAGATAAGCTCAGGTAAACCAGCAACAGGCCGTGGAAATCATAACAGGTGTGTGGACCAAGAGCAAGAGCTCATAATGAGCCCTGCCCAGGCAGGCAGGAGAAAGGAGGAGAAAGCAAAACATAAACAAAACCTGTAGCCATCATGAGCCAGTCGGAGGGACACGGGGACCATGACAGTTTCTAGCCTTCCGAGTTTAGTTTCTGTTTTGTCTTCTACCAACAATAAAGCTGAAGTTTAAGTTCCGCCTCCACGAGTTTGCATTTGAATACTTTCCTGCCTGCCGCACACAGGCCATGACAAGATAATTGATTGTTTTATCATTATTGTAGTCATATTTAAAGCTGGTTTCAGTTTCTGAAATGTGAAGATTGTTGATTTTCTTGATCATATATGACTGTAAACTTAATGTCTTTGAGGTTTGAACTATTAAAATGTAACAAGAAATTGAATGCTTGAGGTTTTGATATTATATTATTATTATTGTATCTCGAGTGATGAAATTTAATGGGATTTTCAAATGAAAAGTTTGATCACACTCGTTTATCCATTTTTTTTAAATCTTGTCCTTTCTAGCAATCTTTTGCAATCAGAATTGTGATCTGAATTTCATGGTGGTTTGGAACACATTTTGCTTTTGCAAGAATGACTATATATAATCTCTATAGGCTCCACTTGTTCATGTGAATCTTTTATCTGTCTATCTATTCATATCTTTTTGTGTTATTTGAGAAATTACACTAAATGTGGAATAGTATGACGATGTTTAGTGCAAGACAGCCAAAAAAGAGGTGGTGGTGGTGGGGGGATAGAAAAAGGCAACGAGCAGTCAATCCTGCTGAAGACCACCACCCTGGTACAAGTCAAGAGCCTGGGACCCGGAATTTGTTGGGGGATTATAAGACACTTCAGAGGATTTAATGCATAATTAAAAGTTCAACACATTTCTGTTTGTTTATATATAAACACGTGTGAATTATGTCTGTTTATCTTTGACCTTGTAATTAGTTCCCACAGTGAATTCATCATGTAAATCTCCAATAAAGTGTGAACAATGAACAGCATGTCACACAGCTTGTTATCCTTGTATACAGTCTCTGCTGCTGTGTGCTGTGCTGCACTCACTCAGAGATAAGAGTACATGTACAGTTATCCCACTGATACAGAGAGGAGAAAAATACTTGGCTTCATTTAGAAAATCTGAGCTATGGATTAAAACAACAACAAATGTGTAAATTAATCATATTCAAGCACCGCATTTGAACTGTTTTCTCCCCACATACATACATAATATGGAACAGTAAGGACATCCATTATAATAATTTTGTTATCATACAAAGAATTTCTGCGCAAATTCACAAGATCCTTAACAACAAAAGAATCTGCTGTAGTTTTTGATGCTGTACCAAAAAGTGTCGTCATACTGTTACCAAACTCTGCTGTTGATGATTCAGCCTTCAGTTTGGAAGTTTATTTTAGTTCATCACAGCTATATATATTTTTGTCACTGATGGGTTGAAAGAGGAATAATATAGAACAATATTAGTAATATCATTAGTTATGTTACTGTCTCTGCTTCTAAACACTCCTGCTCTTCCTCATTTAATAATATAGAGGAGAATGCGTGGAGGACCTGTGACAAATACTGTATCAATATCAAGGTTAAGGAGGAGTCTTTCAACATGTTGAACATTTGATGTGAATTTACAGCAGGAAGTGAAATGAGAACAGAAGTTGATGTCGGGAGAGATGAAGATGGTTAAGATAGAGTTGAAATTAGGTCAAACCTGTGATGGTCAGATGAATCCTTGAAGCGTTCCATCCCATTGGTTCACAAAAAGGTTCATTTCTTCACGCTTCGTGTGCACACAAACAGGCACAAAATACTGCAAGTTCATGATTTGGATATGTATGAAAAAGCTAAAAAGTACTCTGATATTCCTCAGAAGCAGTGTCTTCCTGCTAGTGACATCACTAGCAGACAGGTTGAGGACCCAAGTGCAAGACTCGTAAACAAAGGAGTGAAGTAAGGGAGGTAGCTTTATTGCTGTAACTAAATTCATTCAAATGCAGACTTTGTCAGGTAAATCGTCCCTTTGACAAAGTGCTGAAAGATCTTTGATCATACAGACAACCTTTATTGAGGTTGAAGTTATTCTAGTTCTTTTGCCAACAAGATTTAACCATTGCATGAGGTGCTCTGAACAGAAGGTAGCTGAACTATATGATCTGAATGCATGTGTCTGTATGACATGATTACCTTTAGTGGATTTTATTTGAACTGGCAGAATGGAAAGTAAACTACTGTCTTTTTTGGCCCCTGTATGACTATAAGTTTTACCAGTAGATATATTTATTTGAGAGGAAAGCTCTCCAGAGGATTCTGTACTTAAACCATTTGTGTCTCTCTCCAAAAGTTGAATCTGTTCATCTGGACGTAGCGTTTTGTGGGAGAAACGTTTCGTCACTCATCCAAGTGACTTCATCAGTCTCAGCTGACTGCAGGTTTCCCAAATCTTATAAACAGTACATTTGCATAATGACTGAAACCAGCCCACTGAAGGAACAATGGGCTGTGAGGTCAGTTCCTTAATCATAATTATGCAAATTCCCATGACCATTGATCAACAATCACTGACCAAAACCCACTGATCAAAGAACACTGATCAATGGCCATGAGTACCATTCACAGAGAGTTGGGGAATGGCTGCAATCACAGCGTTGTACCCTTAGGCCCCCTCCTCGATTCAGAGATGGTCTTTCCCTTTTCACGTAAATGGCCTCCTTCACTCCGCGCTCAAACCAGCGTTCCTCCCTGTCCAGGATGTGTACATCCTCATCGTTGAAAGAGTGTCCACTGGCCTGTAGGTGTAAATAGACTGCAGAGTCCTGGCCTGATGAGGTTGCTCTTCTGTGTTGTGCCATCCGCTTCGCTAGAGGTTGTTTGGTTTCCCCGATGTATAAATCCTGGCAATCCTCCTGGCACTTAACAGCGTACACTATGTTACTCTGTTTGTGTCGGGGGACCCGATCCTTGGGGTGGACCAGTTTTTGGCGCAGCGTGTTTTGGGGTTTAAAAGCCACAGAGACCCGGTGTTTAGAAAAAATGCGTCTCAACTGTTCCGATACTCATGACACATGAGTATCCCACAAAACGCTACGTCCAGATGAACAGATTCAAGTTTTGGAGATTTACTTTCCTGGATGATTGAGAATGCATCAAGACATTTGTGTCTCTGTTATGAAAATGGAGGACAGATGAATGACCACATGTTCTACAGGCCAAACGCTTAGCACTGCCCTTGCTTTTGTGGCCAGCACATAAACAGCCAAAGGGATTTTGTCTCTATGCTTCATCTGCTTAAACTGCTGACACTCCTCCAGTGTGTGTTGTTGAGTACACAGACACCAGAGACTTTACTGCAGAGTCATGGTTTGTTCTGGCGATCAACTTTCCCATCTTGTAAGTTTTTTCCGTGTTCATGGGTGTGACTGTAGCAGCAAAGCTGTTCCCTTTAACATGTCCTGTTGGCTTTGGTTTAACCTGTTGTCAGACAGACAGGGATTGCTAATGTTGCATTCTGAATGTCACAAAATAAAGGATCTAAACTAATTTTACTTGCCTTTCAATAAATGCAACCGAATGTTGAAACCAAGGTCTCTTTTAGAAGTTTCCAGTATGTCATATGCAAAGGCTCTCCATTTCTCTCTCATTTTGTATTTGAAAATTTGCATAAAATGATTTTCATGTTCATTGGCATGTCCAGTTCTTGCATAACATTTCAAAACTGCCTAGCAGCTCTCTTGGCTGTCCTGTTGTAAACTGCTCCATATAATACAAGCAGTCACTCATGTTGGCTTTTAACTTCTACAACTTGTCCAAATGCTCTGAAGAAAGTGACGGACTAAAGAGGATCACCATCAAATACAAGTATTTTCCTGGATGGTAATGACAATAAACACTGTTGCTCAACAGGTGTTACTCTTATTTCACTGTAAAGTGGCAAAATATCCTCAGAATGTCTTTGTACAACTACAGGAGTGCAGAATTATTAGGCAAGTTGTATTTTTGAGGAATAATTTTATTATTGAACAACAACCATGTTCTCAATGAACCCAAAAACTCATTAATATCAAAGCTGAATGTTTTTGGAAGTAGTTTTAGTTTGTTTTCAGTTTTAGCTATTTTAGGGGGATATCTGCGTGTGCAGGTGACTATTACTGTGCATAATTATTAGGCAACTTAACAAAAACAAATATATACCCATTTCAATGATTTATTTTTACCAGTGAAACCAATATAACATCTCCACATTCACAAATATACATTTCTGACATTCAAAACAAAACAAAAACAAATCAGCGACCAATATAGCCACCTTTCTTTGCAAGGACACTCAAAAGCCTGCCATCCATGGATTCTGTCAGTGTTTTGATCTGTTCACCATCAACATTGCGTGCAGCAGCAACCACAGCCTCCCACACACTGTTCAGAGAGGTGTACTGTTTTCCTCCTTGTAAATCTCACATTTGATGATGGACCACAGGTTCTCAATGGGGTTCAGATCAGGTGAACAAGGAGGCCATGTCATTAGTTTTTTTCTTCTTTTATACCCTTTCTTGCCAGCCATGCTGTGGAGTACTTGGACGTGTGTGATGGAGCATTGTCCTGCATGAAAATCATGTTTTTCTTGAAGGATGCAGACTTCTTCCTGTACCACTGCTTGAAGAAGGTGTCTTCCAGAAACTGGCAGTAGGACTGGGAGTTGAGCTTGACTCCATCCTCAACCCGAAAAGGCCCCACAAGCTCATCTTTGATGATGCCAGCCCAAACCAGTACTCCACCTCCACCTTGCTGGCGTCTGAGTCGGACTGGAGCTCTCTGCCCTTTACCAATCCAGCCACGGGCCCATCCATCTGGCCCATCAAGACTCACTCTCATTTCATCAGTCCATAAAACCTTAGAAAAATCAGTCTTGAGATATTTCTTGGCCCAGTCTTGACGTTTCAGCTAGTGATGGGCAGATGAAGCTTCATGAAGCACTGAAGCTTTTCATCCAATTGGTTCACCCCAGCGCAAAGCTTCGTGAAGCTTCATTTGCTCTAGTAGGACATCTAGTGGACGTGAAAATATTAGTTGCCATGAATTTGAAGAGTGTGACATTTTGCACACAGCCTGTAAATGTCAACAACAAAAGGAGTGTGTAAAACATGTATATTGTAGTGATGGCAGTATAATGTGTATATTTATACTGGCAGTATGGAAAATGATCATTTGGAAATGCTTAAAATGGAAATGATCATTTACTGTGAGGTGAGGTGTGGTTGGGGTTTGGACAGTGGTTGTGCTTTTGTAACGTTGAGGTATGGACAGCTACACACTGAGGCTTTGAGCCTCAGTCCTGCCTCTTCACATTTTATTCTGTAAAAACTAAAGTTTCACTGCTTTTATGACCTTTTTAGTGGGGAGAACATAGCTAGGATTTAATGATTTAACAAATCTTTTTTGTCCTCCACAATGCTAAATGGCTGGGAGTCCTCAATCACCATGCTAACCAGGTCTTCATCTATTTGAGATTGTTCTCCTGAGGAAAGACAATAAAAACAAAGCACAAATATAAATATCACACACGTAACTTATTACAGTTGTATAATATTGTTATATCATTTAGTAACATTACGGCATGCTATATTATCATGGCATTTGATGGCTCACCTGGTCTTGCTCCACAATCGGTGTTCCCCTTATTCTCATGCAAAGCTCTGTAGTGCCTGAGCATGGATGAGGTGTTGTTGTTATATCCCAGCTCCCTGGCACATAGCAAACACTTCACCTTGTACAAAAGTAAAGACAGCTTAACATAAATTGTATTGCACCATCAGTATTATGCAAATACATCATCTGTAGAAATTTGCATACCTTGTTGGGAGGAATAAAATCAAAATGTTCCCACACAGGGGAGGACATCCTCCTCTTCTTAGCTGGCTCCATTCTCTCCTGACTTTCTCTCCTCACTCTCATAAACCTCCAAACTTTCTCCAAACTGTCTCCAAACTGTCTCCAAACTCTCAGTAACCGCAACTCTCCATCAAACACCCACATTTTGAATGAAGTCTGAGGGGTTTATATCGCTGTCATAGCTCGCGGCAAAGTTCAAACCGCTTCATGAACCAGTCACGTGGTACAGCCGGGCAGCGAGGCTTCGGACGTCATCATTTTCAGCTCCTCCCATAAATGAAGCAAGCCTCGATACGCGCTTCGCGGAAACGCCCCCTCTATTACTCGACACACGCTTCGAAGCCTCGATACAGAATGTCCCATCACTAGTTTCAGCTTGTGTGTCTTGTTCAGTGGTGGTCGTCTTTCAGCCTTTCTTACCTTGGCCATGTCTCTGAGTATTGCACACCTTGTGCTTTTGGGCACTCCAGTGATGTTGCAGCTCTGAAATATGGCCAAACTGGTGGCAAGTGGCATCTTGGCAGCTGCACGCTTGACTTTTCTCAGTTCATGGGCAGTTATTTTGCGCCTTGGTTTTTCCACACGCTTCTTGCGACCCTGTTGACTATTTTGAATGAAACGCTTGATTGTTCGATGATCACGCTTCAGAAGCTTTGCAATTTTAAGACTGCTGCATCCCTCTGCAAGATATCTCACTATTTTTGACTTTTCTGAGCCTGTCAAGTCCTCCTTTTGACCCATTTTGCCAAAGGAAAGGAAGTTGCCTAATAATTATGCACACCTGATATAGGGTGTTGATGTCATTAGACCACACCCCTTCTCATTACAGAGATGCACATCACCTAATATGCTTAATTGGTAGTAGGCTTTCGAGCCTATACAGCTTGGAGTAAGACAACATGCATGAAGAGGATGATGTGGACAAAATACTCATTTGCCTAATAATTCTGCACTCCCTGTATAAGAACCAACCTGCTTGGTGGAGGATCCTCAGTTTATTAAAATGAGAGGAGAAAATGATCACTTCTTCACTGTGTTGAAGAATTCAGCCACTGTGGTATGGAGGTACAAGACCAAATCAATGTATGGATCATATTCATATGAGTACGGTTTTATTAACCCTCATGCTGTACAGAACCTGTGATGTCCAGACAGTATTCCTTTTGTCTGCTGTGAAATCTTTTGGATTAAGAGATTAACATAGTTGCCATGGTTTTCTCTCTTCTCTTATTTTTTGTGTGTGATCTGGAGAAGATGGGGAAAGTCACCCCCTTGCAGGCCAGAAAGAGCGGGGGCCCCATGAAACCATGGTCTGGTGCTGCCACCTACTGACATTGAAGTGCATCCAGCACTGTCAAGCAGCTGTTTTATATCTGATATGGAAGAAACTTGATACTGACACATAAGTAGGGATGGGTACAGCTAGTGATGGGACGTTCTGTATCGAGGCTTCGAAGCGTGTGTCGAGTAATAGAGGGGGCGTTTCCGCGAAGCGCGTATCGAGGCTTGCTTCATTTATGGGAGGAGCTGAAAATGATGACGTCCGAAGCCTCGCTGCCCGGCTGTACCACGTGACTGGTTCATGAAGCGGTTCGAACTTTGCCGCGAGCTATGACAGCGATATAAACCCCTCAGACTTCATTCAAAATGTGGGTGTTTGATGGAGAGTTGCGGTTACTGAGAGTTTGGAGACAGTTTGGAGGTTTATGAGAGTGAGGAGAGAAAGTCAGGAGAGAATGGAGCCAGCTAAGAAGAGGAGGATGTCTTCCCCTGTGTGGGAACATTTTGATTTTATTCCTCCCAACAAGGTATGCAAATTTCTACAGATGATGTATTTGCATAATACTGATGGTGCAATACAATTTATGTTAAGCTGTCTTTACTTTTGTACAAGGTGAAGTGTTTGCTATGTGCCAGGGAGCTGGGATATAACAACAACACCTCATCCATGCTCAGGCACTACAGAGCTTTGCATGAGAATAAGGGGAACACCGATTGTGGAGCAAGACCAGGTGAGCCATCAAATGCCATGATAATAGAGCATGCCGTAATGTTACTAAATGATATAACAATATTATACAACTGTAATAAGTTACGTGTGTGATATTTATATTTGTGCTTTGTTTTTATTGTCTTTCCTCAGGAGAACAATCTCAAATAGATGAAGACCTGGTTAGCATGGTGATTGAGGACTCCCAGCCATTTAGCATTGTGGAGGACAAAAAGATTTGTTAAATCATTAAATCCTAGCTATGTTCTCCCCACTAAAAAGGTCATAAAAGCAGTGAAACTTTAGTTTTACAGAATAAAATGTGAAGAGGCAGGACTGAGGCTCAAAGCCTCAGTGTGTAGCTGTCCATACCTCAACGTTACAAAAGCACAACCACTGTCCAAACCCCAACCACACCTCACCTCACAGTAAATGATCATTTCCATTTTAAGCATTTCCAAATGATCATTTTCCATACTGCCAGTATAAATATACACATTATACTGCCATCACTACAATATACATGTTTTACACACTCCTTTTGTTGTTGACATTTACAGGCTGTGTGCAAAATGTCACACTCTTCAAATTCATGGCAACTAATATTTTCACGTCCACTAGATGTCCTACTAGAGCAAATGAAGCTTCACGAAGCTTTGCGCTGGGGTGAACCAATTGGATGAAAAGCTTCAGTGCTTCATGAAGCTTCATCTGCCCATCACTAGGTACAGGTATCCGGTGCTATGATGGCACCGGTTCTGACATAAATGGCAGTAACCAGACCGAAAAGCAGCGCACATTTCGGTGCTTTCTTTCGGTGCTTTTTTCCTGAGATGTCATACACTTTGAATTCTAGCCAATCATTTTACCTTTGCAAGCGTAGTAGGCGGGCCCAGGTACGTACATTCTTATAGAGCAAAGCTACAGATTAAAAATGCCCAAGGCGAAGCGGTCAAAAGTCTGGCTGTTCTTCACAGCAAAATATGCAAACTCAGCAGCCTGCAACAAGTGCTTTAAGGTGATACTGTGCAAAGGAGGTAACACCTCGAATCTGATGAAACACCTGGCGACGTATAGCATTTTGTTAAAAGCCGAGAAATGCACCGTATTTGATAGCTTGCTGCGAGACCTCACACCGAGCACATCTACTGCGGGTGTGGTGCCTGTTATCGGACCTGGAGTTAGCAACATCCCCCAAGAACCCGAAGAGTAGAGTCCTGGCCCCTAGCCCTGCCAGTGTGGCAGAAATGATGAGGATGATGATGGCAGCAGCAGCCGTTCTTCTCTGCGTGAGTAGCTTAATGTTGTTTGTGTGTAATTTACGTTGAGTAGGCTAACCACGTTATTAAATTAATCCATGTAAGGTGAACTAGCAAACACTGTCGTAGTTACATGCGGCTGTCTTCTTGTTTGATGGCAGATACTCCCTTCACCCTGACCAAAAGGCTAAAATGACCAAAGAAAAGTGGAAAACAGCTAAACATGAAACAGTTAAACATGAGAGGTTTCTGGAAAAAGTTTGTGTTTTTTCCATTGTTTAAGCACTGCTTCCAGCCAAGAGTGATACCATATATGTCCTATAGCTGCAGAAAAGGCTAACATTGTTATCTTTTCACAAAAAAAAAAAAAAAACAGCTAAACATGAGAGGTTTTTGGACACATTGTGTGTTCTCCATTCTTTAAGCACCGGCACTGTTTCAAAAGCACCGGTTTGGTACTGGTATCGGATAAAACCTAAACGATACCCATCCCTACACATAATTGTCACAAAATTACTATATATTATATGTTTGTAGACATCTAATGTTCCCAGTCTACCACCCAGTTTCTAAGAAAGCCCAGCCTGCACAACATGTGAAACTAGGCAGATTAGGGATGGATGCTCAGGTTGCTGTGGAGATCTTAAAAAACAAACAAAAAATTCATTTAAAAATCAATCTGTCCTCCATAGTTTTCCACACACTGAATAGGTTGTATTTGCAGTCTATTTTAATGAATCAAACAACATATTTCCTTCACTGTCCTTTTGCCCCATCATCAAGTATGTAGCTGAAACCTCCATGGTTGGGCTCATCTTTGATGAAGATGAGAAAGTGTACAGGGTGGAGATAGAGAATTTGACCTGGTGGTGCTCACAAAATAACCTGAAGCTGAACGTCCTTAAAACAAAAGAACTCATAATGGACTTCAGGAGACACAGACAGATCCACTTCGCTCTTATAATAAATGGTGAACACATCTCCCACAGCTTCTTCTCCTGAGCCATTCGGACTGTTGACAAACACTATCCCCCCACACCCCACCCACTTACCTCACCAATCTGAGCCATGGCCTGAGTAACCCCCATCGCTCAGACCACACACAGACTATTCAGATCAAGTCTTTTCTTTGCACTACTTCCAAGCAGTTTGCAACTATTTCGTTGTTTGCCTTTCACTTATTTTTGTATATATCCTCCTGTGACATGTGCACTGACAATAAAGGGCTATTCTATTCTTGTCAGTTATTCATTTAATAACACTGGAGAGCAGACCTGCTCTCTGTCATTTATAAGGTTGCAGTACTGTGCCAGCTGCAGATGGTTTATCTTTCAGCTGCTCTTTAGTGCTTTCATCATTACTGAGGCTTTGCTGATGGTGTTGATTTAGCTCAGCAACTTTGATGAACAAAGTTTAACTAGGTTTTGTTTATGTGTCTTTTAGAAATCCTCTGGTTCTGATCATTCCGATCTCTCTGCTGAGCTGCACAGGTGCTGAGGTAGGTGCAACCCAGTGCCAATGAGGTGTTCCTAATACAGCGACCGGCTGGTCTTTGCATGGTGTATAAAGGCATCAGTCACAAAACAATAAAAGCCAGTAGGTAGCAGGAGAGAAGCTTAAGTTTGCCCAACATGTGATATTTTCATCTGACCATAACATACCAACAAATCGTCGGTATGTCACGCATTGAATGACAATCTCTGCGACTGCTACACAGATTACAAGTTTTTTCAATCTTACAAACAGAAATATAACAGACAAACATTTAATTCAGTTTGCTTTATAAATACCAGGTAAAACAGCAGTCAACTCAAGGCACTTTATGTAATAAATGGTAAACGGCCGGTATTTGCATAGCGCTTTACTTAGTCCCTAAGGACCCCAAAGTGCTTTGCACTACATTCAGTCACTCAACCACTGATGGCAAGCTACATTGCAGCCACAGCTGCCCTGGGGCGCACTGCCACCAGGCCCTCTGGCCACCACCAGTACGCAGTGGGTGAAGTGTCTTGCCCAAGGACACAATGACCGAGGCTGTCGGAGCTGGGGCTCAAACCGGCAACCGTTCGATTACAAGACGAACTGCCAACTCTTGAGCCACGATTGCCCCCCGTAAAGACTCCCAATAAACAGTTTACAGGTAAACACTTTAATACAGTAATCGTGCTACATCAGCATCTTCCACTTTATCTGGTGGTGAATTGGCTTCTCTATTAATTAGTTCTTCTGCAGCATTGAAAGACTCTTCCCATCGTTCCTCATCTATCTTTTCGTTCATTAAAACAGTCAGGTTTTCTTTTGCTTTTGTCCTTAGCTCTTTCCACACAGTTTCTTCCTCTCCCAGAATCAGTTTGTAAAATGTCTTTTTACTGTCCAAGCAATTTAATGTTTTTTGTCGTTTTTTTTTTTTTTTTTTTTTTTTTAAACAGCATTTCCCAGATCTAAAATAAGACATAAAAGATGCTCCAACAATGACAAGCAAGGGAAATTGTAGCCAGTGCGCTGAAGAAGAAAAAAAAACAACAAAAAAAAAAAAAAACACACACACACACACACACACACACACACACACACACACACACACACACACACACACACACACACACACACACACACACACACACACACACACACACACACACACACACACACACACGTTTCTTGGGTTAGAGGGACAATTTCTGAAATTTTGGCAAATTAGACTGGACATAGGGCTATGGGGACACCGGGTTCCAGAGGTGCTAGAGCTACAATATGCATATCAAAAATCATGAAAAAATCAGCAAACCTATACACAACTTAAAATTTAAACATTTTCTTTGCTCGACTGAGATATAAAAAGGCTATTTTTTCAGACATTCTGGTGGTTTGTAGAGACTTTTCTGTAGCTCGGTCTATAAGGACAGTCTGGTGTACAAGGTCAGTGATGTCATCATCACATATACACAAAGTATAGTCTGTTCTGAAGGGACACATGGTGTGTAAAGCCAGTCTACTGTACACACACACTGAGTAAATCTGGTTTAAAAGGACACATTGTGTGTAAAGCCAGTTCACTGTACATATACTCACACATGCACTAAGTATAACCTTCTTAGAAAAGAAGGTGTATTATAAGACTGTGACTGATACATCATTATAGTAAAATTGAATAAATTTGCTTAGGTTGCTGCCCCATGACCCGGCCTCGGATAAGCGGTTGAAGATGGATGGATGGATGGATGAATAAATTAAAAAATAATAAAAAGACTATATTTTGGTTTTCTCTGATGAGCATTACAATCTGACATACAAGCTTACATAAAACACCACAGATCATATCTGTTGTGATCTACTAACAGGTGGTCAAAGTGTCATTAAAACAACTAGAAGCATAACACAACAGTGCTTGCATCAACTAGAACAAACTATTATAGAGTTTTTCATTGTCCTGAAGAAACTGGCACTGAGTGGCTGACCAATAAAACAGCACCTTTGCACATCAGGGGTGAGTCGGGCTGACACCATGACTTATACATAAGACTTATATCAACACACAACACATTTGTTGAATTACTGAACTATATTTAATATAACCAACTCAGTAATCAATTCCTTAAAAGGACAGCATTGTAACAATTATTGAAGGAAAATAAAAGTGAATCCTGGCATTAAAAGACTCAGGCTAACCACACATCAAAACAAAACACTGCCTGTGAGCACAGTGAAGTCAACTACATACTTTTTGAATGGAGAACACTAACCTTGAAATCAGGCCCAGAAAGGTAAAGGCTCAGACTGTCAAAAAGTGCATTTAGTGTTTAACATTTATTTATATTTTTTAAAGGCCAGTCCTCTGTTGCGCACAAAATCTCGAATGTTTTGAATAGATCTCGTCTCCAAGATAGGTTGTTCCTTTTCTTTGCACTTCAGACACTGCTGGTTGGTGACAGTGATACCGTTTTCAATAAAGGCTTCATATGTTTCATCACCGCTCCTATCTCCTCCTCAGACCATGGTCTCTTCACACACCGCCTTGATGAAACACGTAAACCTGTTCAATAAAACAAAACAAATTTGAAGTTTAAAAGATCATGTGAGATGCACTTGTAGGTAGAGATGGTGTTCAAAACTGTGAAAACAAGCTGGTACTTGTCTAAACAAATTGTGTGTGATAATAAATAGACTGTAGACCTGATTAAATTTAAAGTTTGATTGTTTTCATTAACATGATAGTTCATCACACTGCTTGGTAAACACAAAATACATTCAGCTTCTTTATATGTTATATAATGTCTAACCACATGATGTTGGTGTTGACTGCACATAGTGCCTAGTGATGGACATGGCATCTGATTTATATCATACCTTTAGTAACTGAGTCAGGGACAGGAGGTGAACCAGAAGTCACACAGGCATCATTCCCCTGGTCATCTAAAAAATATTGCACAGTATAAATGTATGGGCTTAAAGAGGCTTTCTGCCTACTAATCAAACACCATGGGCACAGAGGGGACAGTGACAGCCAGTTCTATTATACTAACTATACACATGGCAATGCTGCTGAACTGGATGAAGTCAACAATACCTTGGGTAATAAGTTTACTGGGAAACGATGTAGATTTTGCACAGGCCAAATCTTGCTTGGCCAAAACTGATGAAGCATCAAAATACTAGTCATAAAGCATTAGTGTCACAATTAGAATGGAACAACTAACAATCGACCATGTAAAATGTACTGATGGTTAGTAATATTGTTCTAAACACAATCCCAGGTTATCGTAATCAGCATAGTAGTGTTAATAGTAAAGTCTGATTTCATTTTTAATGCAATGAAAAACAGAGATGCAAGTGGCATTAATGAAACAAGAGAGCATCGTTATCATACGTGATGTGCGCTGTTAAAATACGTTACTGCACATTTCACTGGATTTGTCTCTGAACAGGACTAACTCACAGATCCCAGCTCATTACATAAGATATGTTGGGCAAACTTTGAGTACAGCATTGAAAATGTACCTTGAGCTGCAGTCTCGGAGAAGTGAGGCAAATCAGAAGTCACAGAAGTTAATATTTCTTCATTGTCATTGATATATTTTTTTTTTTTTTGCTAGAGATAGATATATATAGATATATATATATATATATATAATACATACAGTGAGGAAAGTAAGTATTTGAACACCCTGCTATTTTGCGAGTTCTCCCACTTAGAAATCATGGAGGGGTCTGAAATTTTCATCATAGGTACATGTCCACTGTGAGAGACATAATCTAAAAGAAAATTCCGGAAATCACATTGTATGATTTTATAACAAGTTTTTTGTATATTTCTTTGTAAAATAAGTATTTGAACACTTGAGTCAAACTATATTAATACTGCCTTTGTTAACAATTACAGCGGCCAAACAGTTCCTGTAGTTCTTCACCAGGTTTGCACACATTGCAGAAGGTCTTTTGACCCACTCCTCCACACAGATCTTCTGTAGATCTGTCATGTTTTGGGCCAACACAGACTTTTAACTCCATCCACAGATTTTCTATTGGACTGAGGTCTGGAGACTAGTGAGGCCACTCCAGAACCTTGAAATGCCTCTTACGGAGCCACTCCTTGGTTTTCCTGGCTGAGTGCTTCAGGTCTTTGTCTTGTTGAAAGACCCAGCCAGAACCCATCTTCAATGCTCTGACTGAGGGAAGGACGTTTTGGCCCAAAATCTCACAATCCATGTCCCCGTTTATCTTCTCCTTAATACAGTGCAGTGGTCCTGTCCCCTGTGCAGAAAAACAGCCCAGAGCATGATGTTTCCACCCTCATGCTTCACTGTAGGATGGTATTATTGGGATGAGACTCATCCTTCTTCTTCCTCCAAACCCCAACAATGGAGTTTAGACCAAAAAGTTTTATTTTGGTCTCATCTGACCACAGGACTTTCTCCCATGACTCTGGATCATCCAGATGGTCCCTGGAAAACTTCAGACGGGCCTGGACATGGGTTGGCTTAAGAAGGGGAACCTTCAGTGTGATGAATGATTTTAAACCATGACGTCTCAGTGTATTACTGATAGTAGCCTTGCCAACGGTGGTCCCAGCTCTCTTCAGGTCATTGACCAGCTCGTCCCGTGTAGTTCTGGGCTGATTCTTCACCTTTCTTAGCATCACTGACACCCCACGAGCTGAGATCTTACGTGGGGCTCCAGTCCGAGGAAGACATTAGCTTCTTCCATTCAGGGGCGCCTGCAGGAGTCTTGCAGAGGGTACGCACAGTCACCTGCATCGCGCTCCATCGCGCACACACGCACATGCGTGCACGCGCACTGTCGCGCAAGACCGAGCTGCTTGGCAGTGGCTCTGGAGCCCTTTCCAGCTTTGTGAAGGTCTAAAGTTTTGTCTCTTGTGTCGTTGGACAGCTCTTTGGTTTTACTCATGTTGCTGCAACACTTTTGACAGATTGTGGGGTGCACATGTGTCTTTATGAAAGCTAACGGCATCAAACAGGTGCTGCTAAATTAGAATCATGAGCAGAGTGTAGTTGGACTGTTTAAAAGCAGAATAACAGGTCTTTGAGGGTCAGAAATCTGCATGATAAGCAAGTGTTCAAATACTTATTTTAAGCAGTAATATACAAAAATATTTTAATAAAATCATACATTGTGATTTCCGAATTTTCTTTTAGATTCTGTCTCTCACAGTGGACATGTACCAACGCTGAAAATTTCAGATCCTCCATGATTTCTAAGTGGGAGAACTTGCAAAATAGCAAATACTTACTTTCCTCACTGTAAATGGTATTAACTACACAGCAAAGTACAAACAGAACTGCAATAACATTATCTAAATATATAAAATGTAAATTTTAAATATTTTATCAATACAACTGCAAAGTCTATAACACAGAATACAATAATTTCAGTACCTGCAATGTGGAAGCATCAGGAGTTGCTGTGATCCAGTAGCCATCCCATCTATGTCATCTATAAAATTGAAAAATGTTATTAGACCAACCATATTCACAAACACCAAGCCGATTTAACAACATATAAACCATGCATACCACCAATTTCATCCAGAGTTTTTCCTTGAATATCCTTCACACTTCCCTTCTCCATGGCCATGAGCAACTTGGAGATCTTAGCCAGCTGAATTGTTGACTGGGGCAGTCGATAGTATTCTCTATGGACCCTAATGTCATGGCCGAGGAAATCGGCCAGCTGGTCTAGTTCATTATCTTTCAAGTTCATGACTTGGCTTATCGTGGCAATCTGTTTGCGAAGGTTAGTTGATCTGAGGTTCTGAGGATGTTCAGCTCCGCAAGCATCTGCAAACTGACCAAACTGCCCTCTGTAGTGACCATCACTACAAGGAATGGCGAAAAGGTACATATTGTTTTCAGATACCCCGCACTCTTTCCTCTTACTAACGAGGAGTGACAGGTTATCGGTCATATCAGAAGTCAGGATCACAGCCACCTTTCGTCCTTTTTCCCCTTCAGTTCCACTCTGGCAAACTGTTGGCAAAGCCTTTTCTCAACTTCTGTAAGCCCAGAGCTGATGTCATCGTTTAGTTTGGACATGTCACGATCTTCAAAATTTTTGACAGTCATACGTGCTACTTCACCTTCCCTCCTCCTATTGAACAAAATCACTTGACAAAGGATCACCTTTGCTAGTGCTGCATAAGTTCCTGCTGTTGGGTTATCACCTAGTTTCTCCCTAGCCGATTCCACTTGCTGACCAAGATATAACTGCAGCTTCTGAACATCTCTGGTCAGTGGAAGGCTGTCGACCTTGTTGTATTTTGCCTCACTCAGGTTTGATAAGGCTGAATGGGAAACTAATTCAGACCACTTTGTTTCATGAAGTGTGTGAAACCTCCTGATTGAATCGATCGCCTCTTGATCCTCTTCCATGAGAGCACGACACATGATAATATCACTTATTTTTCTGAGAGAATGTCCAAGCTTCAGGGCCAAACTTGGGGCTTTGAATGTGCTGGTTTCAGTATCAAAACCTGAAACTCTCTTGACAGCATTAGTAAGAATAAAGAAGTTGGCTGGTTTTATTGCCTCTTCCATATTATGGATTCTTGTTGTGTGACCTTAAAGTCACAAGTAATCTCCCAAGTTCCCTTACTTTCTGTCTTATATACTCATGCTTTGATCTGTCACTTCCATGCTTATTAAAAAGAGACTGAGCCAACTGCATAATATAATGATCATTCCTTATTGCACTAGACACATCATCCTTGTGCATCTTGCCCAGTACTGAGTAGAGTTCACTTGAAATTGGCTGAGACATTGTGGATTGAGTAGATGCTACACCAAAGACTCTCTTTCAGCTTCTCTTCAGCATTATTCTCTGGTCTTAAAGCACATCTTTTCATATGCCGAGAAACTTCTTTTCTGGATATCATACCCTTACAGTATAAGCAGTACTCAGATGTCTCAGCGCTGCTGCTGCTCTTTTTGAGATCCTTTTCACTTTAAGACAACCTGATCCTGTGGTTTTAACAGCAGAGTTGTGCTTGAAGTTACCAAGGTTTCGTAACCTTTCAAGATGAACTTTTCTGTCTTTTGATGATTTGGGTAACTGAAGCACCTGGGCGACTTCAGCATTTTCATTTACATGCGTCTCCAGATGACGTGCAAATTTTGTTTGAGGTTTTCCACACACAAAACAAAAATTGACTGTGCTTTTGATTAATTTTGTTGACTTGGTTGGGGATTCATTTTGGCTAATATAAAACAGTACTCTTTTCGCTACATGCATCTTTTGTTTTCTGCTGGCATGACTCTGAGCTGTCTGGTTCTTGGTCGGGATGAAGATCATCAGTAGTTTCAAGATCATTCAAAATGTGCTCAAAGTTGTTCTTAACATCCATGGTCTGTTCTTTTTCAGCAAAAGTAACGATAAATCAGGCATGCTAGCAGCATGGGAGTTTTTGATGGTCCAGGTAACTCAATAGACAACTCTGTTCCTGAGCTTTCTGAATCTGATGCAGAATTTGGGATGTATTCTTCATCAGATGAGACATCACCCTGTTCATAAATACAGCATAGATTAAATAACAGAAATAAACATGGGAAGGATAATGCTAAATTGTTCACGCCACAGAGCTCGGGACGTAAACCAAAGTCTCTAGATGTCTTAAAAGTACTAAGAAATACCTCCTGATTTAAAGAAGAAAATGTGCAGCAGATATGTATTTTGTGCAAGTATTTTGATTCTGCTTGATCAATTTGCAATCTGTGATCGATTCAGTACTTTTTGATATTTGTCCCATTTCTAATATCCAATTTATATTTTTGAACAATGACATTAACAAAACCCAAACACAAAAAAAAACTAAGACACCAGCCCTAACCTGGTCCCAGAGCCCCTCCCACAATGACCCCACAGATCAAAATTTGTAAAACCTTTGAGACTAGATTGTATGAAACTTTTTTTTTTTTTTTTTTTTTTTTACAAAGGATTATAATAAAATCTAAGTAATATTTTTACAATGTGTTTATTTATTTCTGGCCTCTCTCACATAACTTCTACACTCTATCCAGTCAAAAATCTCTCTGCTTTCAATTCTCTATCTGAGACAACACTTACAAAACTGATTATCCTTATAATTTTGTGATGAAAGAAAAAGGAAGAGCAAGCAACATGTGGCAATCTTCACGAACTGCATCTACGTCAATATTAACTATATTATAATGAAGCCTGCGTGAATTCAACCTGGGAGACACACCTGCACATCGTCTCCATCATCATCATCATCATCATCATCATCATCATCATCATCATCATCTCAACTCCTTCAGCTGCTCACTCCGGGCGCAGCCAACCCGAGCTCCCTCGCACCTCACGCCCATTCAGCATCCGGGCATTTAAGCTCTTTCACCCATAGCTCGGCCTCTCAGCGTTTTCGCATCCCTCCACCACCCCTGCACCCCATGCTTGCCCCTGCCTCCATACCACCACCAGTGTCCAGACCCCGGGGAAGACCTCCTACTTCAATCAGCAATGCTTTTATCAACAGTTTTTCCGCCGGGTCTGACCGCCAAATATTTAATGTTCAATAAAGCATGTCTAATTCTTTTCTCCGTATCTGAGTCTTTCCAGGTTGAATTTCACTGTACACTTACGTCGGACATATCCCAGTCTTCTGAAGATGTCTGAGGCAGATCTTATGCCACACACAACGGCATTCTACAAATACAAAGAAACCACAGCATTAGACAACAACCGATGATTCATTAAGTTATAATTTAAAAAGTAGCGATCCCACACATCACAAATTATATTCACTAAGACCACTAAATATAAACAAGCATAAAGTGAATTTAAAACCAACGATAACTCAGAATAAAAAGCAGATTTTTTTTTTAAGTTTAAGACACATTTTAAACTTATGAATATGATATACTGCATCATCCTAATAATCAATTTTTTTCATCAGATTTGAGATATAAAACATTGTTATTTTAAAAACAGACTAATTAGTAAACTAATATATATATACACACACACACACACACACACACACACACACACACACACACACACATATATATATATACATACATACATATATATATATATATATACACATATATATATATATATATATATATATATATATATATATATATATATATATACATATATATATATATATATATATATATATATATATATATATATATATACATATATATATATATAAAGGATATCTTATCTTAAATTGACCTGACCAAACTACTCATTATGGGCCACATAGGCCATGTTTCAGAATGCATTCTTGGCTCAAAGACTTCTGGCAGAATGATCTAATGAGAAACAGAAAAGCTAAAATGTTTATCCCTACATTAATTAATAAGGATTGAGATGAAAAGGACTTCTACTAAAAAGTCATTGAAAATGTGTAGAGACACCATCAAGCATTTGTATTGCAAATTGCCTGATTGATCTATTGAATAGGTCTGGATT
Source organism: Oreochromis aureus (assembly GCF_013358895.1). NCBI lineage: Eukaryota > Metazoa > Chordata > Actinopteri > Cichliformes > Cichlidae > Oreochromis > Oreochromis aureus. The sequence goes on from NC_052944.1 coordinate 66,552,871, forward strand.
AATCAGACCCAGTACCTTATTGGGCTTCCTATATTGACATTGTAAGAAGTTTGCAAGTTTGATGCAATGTTTACTCAAAGGGTTTATTATCATCAAACATCATCTTCCAAGTTTGTGTGTATATGTGTAATTACAGAATGACAAACAGACTTGAGGGCAGTTTACTTCATACATGTTGATACTCTCTTAAATATAATTAAACATTTGTGCATTTTGCTTTATCTTTATATAACAGATCAAATCAGGAACTGTGGTTTTGCATTGTAACATCACAAATAAGCTAAATCAGCATTGTCAGTACGCATGCACGGCGCGGCCGGGTCAGAGTACACCACTACCCACGATGTAAAGGCTGAATTATACTTCTCCGTCAGATATAGGCTTGGTTCTTTTAATACATCCATGGATATAGGCCTACGGGAAGTGCTGTGCCAGGGTTGCCAGACGTCAGTGGCCAAACCCTCAAGACGAGCGCCTCCGGCACCACAGAGGCTGATGGCTCCGGATATGAGGCTTTGAAAGTGAAAGTTTATTTGCAGCTGTCGATTCATTGTACCAACCTTCTCTCAGCTCTAAGGGATCTGGAATTGTCATCTGACAACTGTCAGTCTCGATCTCGAGCAGAGACTTATATCCAAGGTAGCATAGCCTCCCGCCTCCTGCTGTTTTGTTAAAACTATAGGGCTTTTTGTAGTGAAAACGCCCAAGCGAGGGCCACGAAGTTCTTTCTTTCTCTTCCCAGCAGCACTGTATCCCCGTTTCGCACCAAATTTTTAAAACATTGACTTTAGGACGCTCAAAATATTCAATATCGCTATCACACGCGGCCGTGTTTACTGTTTACGATGCACGCTGGGTAGTCGTGACCCTTGACCCGGACCGGCATGCCTTATGCTGTGTGAGATGCTTATTTAGCTTATATGAGCTTCATGTTGAAAGAGTGAAACAAAGATTTAAAGTTGTAAAGTTCAACAGTCTAATCAACAAAGAGTAAGAGGGCAATATACATTATTACAGTATGCTCTCTGTTCTCTGCCACACTAAGCAGACAAACTCAAATGCATGATATGTGATAGTATCTGCCATTACACTGTGTATCATCAATTCAAACCATTGCAATAAAACTTTGAAGTGATTTTTTTTTATTCTTTACATATGAAAATGTAGACCTGACTCATGGTAACTTATGGTATAGTGAAAAATGCATTAATTAACACAAGATAAATAATACACTTACGCTTGTATCTTAGACCGTGCCATCTGATAGCTGTCAAAGGTGAATGGCATATCCCGCATTTGTCAAGTTTCACCGATTCAAATACCAGCCTATGAATTGTACACTGGAAAAAATTTAAAACATGAAATGAAACAAAACATTGTTACCCAAATATTTTATGACCTAATTAAAAATAATGTTTGACCGTTTTACATATTTTCTACCAATCCTTCAGGAGAGATGGAAAGGGAGATAGGAGTTACTTTTTAGATAAAATAGTGAAGCATATCTATTCAATTCCTGAGATTTGTGAGTTAGAGAGAGGGGAATCTATTTAGATGAAGCAAAAGTAAAATACTAAGAAGCTAAAGTGACTGTGAGTAAAAGGTGCATGTATATGTCTGACACAGAAAACCCAAGGTTTTCAAGGACACTGTCCATCAGCCTCATAATGACATCTGAGCTCAAACTGATGCTTTCACTGTTTCACCTCCAGTGTGTGGCCACCAGTAAAACACACTTGTTAATGGGACACTGTGGTTAGAAAAGACCTCCTGTTCTACATAGAGGACATTTCCACCACCGCTGCCAGATGTTTGCTAAAATACTCAAAATGGAGTTTCATGTAAACACCATAACACTTCTAACCATTGGTCAATTTTAAAACAAAGGTCAATTTCAACTCACCTCACAAGCAGAGTCATTAGGCACAGCTCTGGATGATTGTGGCACCTCTTTCGATTTGCTCTCTGTACAAGGGAACACAAGGAGATTCAGTGCTTGACTTTCGTTAAGTCAAAAAAAAAAACACATCTACGCATAACGCAATCAATTCACATCCCTGACTGTTACAATTCTACTCAAAATATCCATCAAGACACTATAGAATCATCAGAAATGTCCCAATACTGGCACATTTTTCATGCAGCAAACCTTCAGGCATGTCATGCATTGCCAGAAGTTAACAACATTTACTCAAAACTGACCACTGGTAAGTTCTTCTGAGAACGCTTGGGGTGACAACTCCTGATACTGGACACCACCTTCACCAATTAACTCTTTCAGAGAAGAAGTGCCACGCTGACCTCCAACAGAATGCACCTAAAAGATGCAAAGATGAACAAGCATCAATGGTACAGTGTCCATCTGATCAAGAGGGACACTCTCAGTCAAACCTTAAAACACCCAAATGATGTTGAGAGGGAAATGCAATGTTAAATGATGACTACCTGTACTTACAATGATTTAAAGACTGTACATGCAGTATAATTGTAATCAATTGATAAACATGATCTTTACAAACCACACTATTTACCAAACTACACATTGATACAATCTTTAGTAAACAGATGAATCCATGCTAACCTCATGCTCAGAGTTGTCTGCTGTAGGTCTAGATGACTGACACTCTGCTCTTAATTCTCTGTCTGTAGAAGAGAACACAAGACATGGAGGCATAGTGCTTTGCAAGACCCCAGGGTTTAACAGGTAGTGCTTACTCAAGCAGGGACTCACCTGTGAATGAGTCTGTAGAGATCACATGGTGCTCCACGTCATGGGCAATAGGCTCTGCAACACACTGTTGACCAGAAGGGATGCTTGCGATCTTTAGCTGGGTATGAAAAGTAGAACAAATATTGTAAACATCTGGCAGCTACAGTGGAAATGTATTTAATCCACTACGAGTGGTCTTTTTTCTAACCAGTGTCCCCTCAACCCGTGTGTTTTTCTGAGTATCCCAAACACTGGAGATGAAACAGTGAAAGACTCAGTTTGAGGTCAGATGTCAGGACAGTGTTCTCACATACCTTGAGTTTGTCTGTGTCAGACACACACACATAGTTAAGCATTTTCTGTTTCACCTTCAGTTAAATACAGTTCTAACTCTCACCCTAACTGCAAGGAAACAGAGTGATTAACCCTTACCTAGTTAAGTGAAGCCAAAGTAAGACAATACTAAGAAGCTAAAGTGACTGAGTAAAAGGTGCATGTATATGTCTGACACAGAAAACCCAAGGTTTTCAAGGACACTGTCCATCAGCCTCATAATGACATCTGAGCTCAAACTGATGCTTTCACTGTTTCACCTCCAGTGTGTGGCCACTCAGTAAAACACACTTGTGGAGGGACACAAAACAGATAAGCTTGCAATCATCACTTGGGAAAGTCATACAAATTCAAGATTTAGTTAAACCAGATTGAATACCACCAAGAGGACATTTAAATATTGTGACTAGGGCTGAAACAACTAATCGATTAATCGACAACTAATCGATTATTGAAATAATCGTTAGTTGCAGCCCCTAATTGTGACATCTAGATATGTAGGTTTTAAACAACAATTCATAGGGGAATTTTTTTTTAAATGACCCACCTTTTTCCGCCAGGGCCATTCTTTCCCACCATAGTCATAAGTAATTTCACTTCCTGCCGCATTTCCTTCAGTGCAAAAAGGCAGAGATGCAGCTTCCTTCTGCTTCAATCAACTTCATTCTGCAATTTGGTGTCCTGTGTTCATCGTTTACTAGTCGCCCAAATGACCCATCTTCAAGTGCTCCATCAATACTGCAAATTTGGAAACATACATTAAACAAACATTTATAGTGACACGCCTATGAACTATACTATAATTTTTAAGCACCAACACAAACACAACATCCAATACAAGTTTAGTTGTTAAATGCATAGTTGATAAGTTAAAGAGGGTCCATCAGTCAAGGACGTGTTGCTTTCTGACTGAGATAAGTGTTTGCGCTTCTACTTGTGCTTAGAGCTTAAACGTGGTTTTGTTGTACTGTCGCGCTGACCTAGTAGGTGTGGCTGTTACTCTTCTCTTCTCTTCCTCCTCTTGCCCACTACCTGCTCTGTGCTGCTGCTGCTTCGCGTGGCCGCTGATTAGACCTTGTGCAATCTACAGCTAAGCGCAGCCTGGTGCGCACTGCTCCGCCAGGTGAGTTGAATTAGAGCAATCAAGGGCGGGCGTGCCTAGTAGACCTTAAAATGCATGCAGCAGTCATTTGACCCGAGTGCGACATACTGAGAGGACAGCAAACCAAGCACAATCCACTTTCCACTGTGAGGAAGACTGAGTTAGACGGGCTATCGGTAAGCTCGGACTCATATTTGCTGCTTATATGTTTGGGAACTATGGAAGCTCAATTGTGGAAATGTATTTATGCTTTGGGAAATAGTTACTGCATTTAAGTTTAAAAATTATATTGATATTAAAATAAATGTTTAAGTTTGAATAAATTGTTTATGTAGATAGTGTTTCCACACATTTATGTTAATTAATACTAAAATTAATTACCCCAAATCCTTGGTTAAATCTTAAAACTAGTGTAAATATGTTTGGTTTAATTTAAGATAAGAAAATAATTCTTTGTAAAAGAAAATCCTTGGTTAAAGTCTTTATTAAAATATTTGTAAACTCTAAAATGTATACTTTAAAATGTAATTGTTACAGAAAGTGTAAAAAATGCAAGGTAGACCAGTTTATTTCATCTTCGTTGTTTGAAATTACTCACCTCTGATTTAAAAACTAATGAATGTAAAACTAAAACTAGGATAAATGATAGTTTAGACAAAAGTGGCTTTACTGAAGTGTATATTTTTATTTCATTTGTCTTCTGTATAATGCATTTAATTTATCTGAATGATTAATGAAATGTTCTTTATTTTTGTGTTGAAAGGTTTTTCACCATCCATCAAGCCATCCATCTACCTACCTCACAGACAGAACACTTGACATGTACTATTTTGGCATTGTACATATTATACAGTAGTTTTGGACACAGTATAACAGTGCACGAGTCTCCGTGTCCACATGTGCCAAATGCAAGACAGACACAGGGCCGCTCATTCAGCCCTGGCCATTTGAATTTTCTATCTCTATATTATATTTTAAATCTTCACAGCAGCGTGAGCACACTGTCTTAGCTGTAAAATGTAGGCTTATAATATTACCCCTCTAACCCCGCACATTACGCCCATGAGTGTGTATTAGAGAAGGCACACAGAGGTTGAATACGGGACCAACGGGCCCTCAGCATATGTGGGAGTCCCGTCAGTCCCCAGTATCATGAGTTCCCGGGACCACAGGGTCACCGGAAATGATGGAGCCTTAGTAAGAATGAGATCCCGCTATTCCACGGGTCCGTCACTCCCCTTCTATAGATTCTGGGGACTGACGGGCCGGGTACTAGAGGTAAGGACTCGTTAAAGAGCAATATGAGATGTTTGCTTCAGAAATCCTGACCTTGTAATAGAAATGTAAACATTCAGTCATTTTGAATTTACCACAATGTCTTCTGCTTCCATATGAATTCAAACATGAAGACTGAACATGCGCTGGGGTACAGGTTACGCCTGTGTTCAGCTTCAGTTGCATCAATAAGCTCCCTCTATACTCGACCACAAAGTCTCCTTGTTTGAAATTGGCTAAAGTGAAGATGCCACGACCTGAAGACACAACCATATTAGAGACACAGGCGTGGCAGCACTGCAAATAATCAATTCATTAAATATGTATATCTGTAAATTGCAAGTATGCAATGTTGTGCTTTTTTTCAATTCTACATATATAATAAAGAAAACATGTCCAAGTGCAGAAAACATAAATAGCCAGGCTCGCTAATAACTAAATTATTATTAAAATACCTTTAATTTATATTGATGTTTGTACAGGTCACCACTGGTGATGCGTAACCCTCAGTCTAGCCTGCAGTGTGTCAAAGTCACTCACCTTTAACTGAATTAATAAATTTGATTTCTAACATTGAATTCTTGTCTCTTCTTGCAAGGATGTGATTAATGGCATCCTGAAGGGGAGTGGTTCTCCGTGACATGATTTGCTAAGGAAATTAAGATAAAATGTAAACAACATCAAAACTTCAAGCCTTTATGCTTACAAGGGCATTAGTAAAGCCTGAATGAGAAGCACCCCCATGTTAGCGTATTATTAGTTTAAGGTTATTTTAGTTTGGTGATGAGTCCTGAGGGATTCTGGTTAACAGATAAATGGATGGGGGCGAGGCTGTATTTGTGCAGATTAACTTGACTGTGTTCCACCTGTGTTGATTAAGTCAAGTATCTGACATGCTCCACCCAATTTTTCTTATGTCACTAATAGCATGGATACTGAAACTGTTTCAATTGAGTTCTATGCTTTCATTACATTCACATAACAGACACAGACAAGGCTGATGTCTGAGTTGTTTTAACAGAAAGCATGCACTTGCAGATATTAAAGATGCTTAAATGTCCTAATTTAACTAAAGCCTAACTCTGACTTAGCCTAAACCTGTCTGTCAAACTAAGCTTTAGATCTCTCAGGAATAATGTGCTTCATCAACACAACTATAAGAGAGCAAAACAAAATGTTTTTTGAATTTCTTACCTTGAAACAAGTGATGAGATTAGGCCAGGGTACAAAAAAAAAAAAAAAAAAAAAAAACGATCCCGGTGCTTGGGACAGTCCGGGAATCCCGCCTGCGTGTTGCTGTGACCTCCGTGAACAGTTCCGCGTGTTCGCTCTAAAGCACTGTCTGTCAGAACGTCCGCCTTTTAAGTTTTATAATTACCTTCTTACCTTTTCTCCAAAGCGTGTCAAAACTCTGCCAAAATTGATGGATGAATAAGAAGCGCCCAATCAGTCAGTCTAAATCATTGATGTAAATATCAACGGTCTAAATGGGTAATACTAAAATGCGCATGCGCAGCTTCCATTTCATGCGATGTGTATAATGTCCCGCCGTGTATAATTTCCGCGCTTGTGTGTGCGGCATGCGGGACAACTCCAACCGACAGGGGCAGTGGCGGACACACAAATATACAACACATGTCAAGTTTTGGTTTACAAAGACTTTTGAGAAAAACACTTTTGGGTATTAAAACATGCCCAGAAACTGTTTTAAAGGTTAATTTTATGAGGACAGCAAAATGTCCTCCTGTAACAGAGGGTCCTCATAGCTCTTTGATTTGTCTTGAAAATTGTCCTCCTAAAACGAAAAACACACACACACGCACACGCACACACGCTGCACAAGACACACCCCAACCAGGGTGGGCGGCGGGGAAACCGGATGGAGGGACCAAACAAAACACAAGGAGCCAGAAACCAAAACACAGGGAACAAAGTCCAAAACAGCACTGAGGCCCAGGAACAGTCCAAAAGAAAACAAAACTGCCCACTTAAAGGCGCAGAGGCCCAGGCAACAGCCTCAAAAAAGGTTCAGGGGCCGCCCGGAGGTCGACGGCATAACAGTCCAAATCCGGGCGGTTCAGGGGGCCGGCCCGGAGGACGACGGCCCAAGAGTCCAGGAAAAAAAGTTCAGGAGGCCGGTTGGGCGGGAGGCACCGGCGGCGACGGAGCAGGTCAGGAGGCCGGTCGGGCGGGAGGCACCGGCGGCGACGGAGCAGGTCAGGAGGCCGTCCACGACGGCGAGGACGTCCAGTCATCGGCCTGGAAGGGGGCCAGAAAGGACGAGCAGGCCGGACAGGACGTGCAATCAGAGGCCTGGAAGGAGGCCGGCACTGTAGAGGCGCAGGATGTGGTCCAGACGTCGGCGTGGCCGAGGCAGGACCAAGCGAAGCTGTAGCCGAGGCCGGACCGGGCGAAGGCGAAGCCGCAGGCAACGGCGTGGGAGCCGGAGATGGTGGCGCTGCAGGCGACGCCGAAGCTGATGAGGAGGCTGCTGCAGGCGACGCTGAAGCTGGAACAGGCGACGGCGTGGATGTTGCTGCCGCTGCCGCAGGCGGGGACGCTGCAAGCGACGATGTGGGCGCTGCAGGCGGCAATGTAGGTGGTGGCTGAACAGTCTCCCCGGAACGGTCAGTAGAGATGAGGATGTGTTGGCTGGGTCCTCCAAGACCCCCAGCTGACGAGGCAGGAGGCTGGAACGGTTCCTCGGACCCTCCAGCGGAGGCAGAAGGCTGGTGCGGTTCTCCAGAACCCCCAGCGGAGGCAGACGAAGGCTGGGCGGGCCCCTTGGACCCCCCAGCGGAGGCAGACAAAGGCTGGACGGGCCCCTCGGACCCTCCAGGCGAGGCAGGTGGTAACTGAGCAGGCGACTGAGCTGAGATGTGAGCTAATGTTCGAGCTATGGATAGAAGTTTAAGTTCTATTGACTGTTGTAACGATGGTAGTAATGGTGGGTTAGGTGGTGGATAGCAGTAAGCTGAGCTAGTTCCCCTGAGTCTCCAGAACCTGAAGAAAACCACCGGACGGGCTCACCCGAGCCTCCAGCGAGGTCAGAAACAGGTGCAGGTACCTGCCGGATACCGGCCTCTCCCACCCGAGGAGAAGGTACGGGTGCCGCGACAGGCACCGGAGCAGGGACCAGCTGGACCGCAGCCTCCCTCACCTGAAGCACTGAAACAGGTGCAGGGGAATGCTGGGCCCGAGCCGCCCTGGGAGCAGGAACACAACTGGGCGAAGGAGCAGGGTCAGAAAACAGAATCCTCCAAAATGTTTTTTAGCTTCCTACCACCACCATGTCTAATAGTCTTAACAGTCTGTTTTAGCAGTGTTCATATGATTGTCTTTTCCCAGCTCAGAGGAACGAAAGCAGTCTTTATAACTCACCACTGGGAGTTGTTCCACAGAGAAAGAGTGGTGACGGTGTGAGCGCGCCGCCTCCGGGAAGTGGAGGTGGCAACTGGGCTGCAAATCCTTCAACGGACCGGGCTGCAATGAAGAATCAGAGAGTTTATGAAGCTCAGAACGCTGCAGACCCAAAAACAGAGGGAAGGAATGCAGCGGAGTGAGTCTAGCGTCCGACGTCACATAATCCTTTCTTCGCTGCTTAACCCTCTTGTTGGACTGGAAATCCGGGGGTGGAGGCGGAGGTGTAGCGACCGGAGAGAACGAGCACGTGCTCAATCTGATCCTCCGAGGCATAGGTGCCGGCTCGGCCGTAGCTATGGCGGTTTGGAGGCTGCGGGGCCCTCCGAAAGCCAAACGAGACCCATAGAAGGGTGACTGGAGCTCCTGGGCATGCTTAGCCTCCTGCCTCACGCTCTCCTTGAGGAAGGCAGAAACTGCGGGTCGCCGATACCATACGGAGTCTGCTGGGTCCATGTTCTGGTCGCGATCTTCTGTTAGGTGTTGGATGTGTGTTGACAGGAAAAGGACCCAAAGTGCAGACTACGGAGACAGACGTGAACTCAAAACAGCATAAATCCTGAACTCAAAAGTGTAACAAAACTAAGAATACAAAATACACTTACATAGACAGAACACACAGCAAGATAAGGGTAGATTGCGACAATGACAAACTGAAACACAGGGCTTAAATACATAGAGGGAGCAATCAGGGAATGGGCAACAGGAGGGAAACACAGCTGGGGCAAATCAGGACTAACGAGACAAGGAAAGCAAAACCAGATACACTAACATGAAACACGGACTTTCAAAGTAAAACAGGAAACATAACACAGAGACGCGAACTTAACAAG